>NC_092232.1:31981511-32199011 GCF_036320965.1 Panulirus ornatus
TATTCCATGTGTGGTGGGGTGGCGATGGGAATGGGTAGGGGCAGACTGTGTGAATTGTGTGCATGGGTATATATATATGTATGTGTACATTGAGATGTATAGGGATGTATATTTGCGTGTGTGGACGTGTGTATATGCATGTGTATGGGGGTGGGTTGGGCCATTTCTTTCGTCTGTTTCCTTGCGCTACCTCGCAAACGTGGGAGACAGCGACAAAGCAAAACAAAACAGAAATAAATATATATATATATATATATATATATATATATATATATATATATATATATATATATATATATATATATATATATATTTTTTTTTTTTCTTTTGTCGCTGTCTCCCGTGTTTGTGAGGTAGTGCAAGGAAACAGACGAAAGAAATGGCCCAACCCACCCCCATACACATGTATATACATACACGTCCACACACGCAAATATACATACCTACACAGCTTTCCATGGTTTACCCCAGACGCTTCACATGCCCTGATTCAATCCACTGACAGCACGTCAACCCCGGTATACCACATCAATCCAATTCACTCTATTCCTTGCCCTCCTTTCACCCTCCTGCATGTTCAGGCCCCGATCGCACAAAATCTTTTTCACTCCATCTTTCCACCTCCAATTTGGTCTCCCACTTCTCCTCGTTCCCTCCACCTACGACACATATATCCTCTTGGTCAATCTTTCCTCACTCATTCTCTCCATGTGCCCAAACCATTTCAAAACACCCTCTTCTGCTCTCTCAACCATGCTCTTTTTATTTCCACACATCTCTCTTACCCTTACGTTACTTACTCGGTCAAACCACCTCACACCACACATTGTCCTCAAACATCTCATTTCCAGCACATCCACTCTCCTGCACACAACTCTATCCATAGGCCACGCCTCGCAACCATACAAAATTGTTGGAACCACTATTCCTTCAAACATACCCATTTTTGCTTTCCGAGATAATGTTCTCGACTTCCACACATTCTTCAAGGCTCCCAGGATTTTCGCCCCCTCCCCCACCCTATGATCCGCTTTCGCTTCCATGGTTCCATCCGCTGCCAGATCCACTCCCAGATATCTAAAACACTTTACTTCCTCCAGTTTTTCTCCGTTCAAAGTTACCTCCCAATTGACTTGACCCTTAACCCTACCGTACCTAATAACCTTGCTCTTATTCACATTTACTCTTAACTTTCTTCTTTCACACACTTTACCAAACTCAGTCACCAGCTTCTGCAGTTTCTCACATGAATCAGCCACCAGCTCTGTATCATCAGCGAACAACAACTGACTCACTTCCCAAGCTCTCTCATCCACAACAGACTTCATACTTGCCCCTCTTTCCAAAACTCTTGCATTCACCTCCCTAACAACCGCATCCATAAACAAATTAAACAACCATGGAGACATCACACACCCCTGCCGCAAACCTACATTCACTGAGAACCAATCACTTTCCTCTCTTCCTACATGTACACATGCCTTACATCCTCGATAAAAACTTTTCACTACTTCTAACAACTTGCCTCCCACACCATATATTCTTAATACCTTCCACAGAGCATCTCTATCAACTCTATCATATGCCTTCTCCAGATCCATAAATGCTACCTACAAATCCATTTGCTTTTCTAAGTATTTCTCACATACATTCTTCAAAGCAAACACCTGATCCACACATCCTCTACCACTTCTGAAACCACACTGCTCTTCCTCAATCTGTTGCTCTGTACATGCCTTCACCCTCTCAATCAATACCCTCCCATATAATTTACCAGGAATACTCAACAAACTTATACCTCTGAAATTTGAGCACTCACTCTTATCCCCTTTGCCTTTGCACAATGGCACTACAATATACACACACACACATATATATATATATATATATATATATATATATATATATATATATATATATATATATATATATATATATATATATATTTTCCTCCCTGGGGATAGGGGAGAAAGAATACTTCCCACGTATTCCCTGCGTGTCGTACAAGGCGACTAAAAGGGGAGGGAGCGGGGGGCTGGAAATCCTCCCCTCTATTTTTTTTTTTTTTTTTTTTTCCAAAAGAAGGAACAGAGAAGGGGGCCAGGTGAGGATATTCCCTCAAAGGCCCAGTTCTCTGTTCTTAACGCTACCTCGCTAACGCGGGAAATGGCGAATAGTTTGAAAGAAAAGAAAAGAAGACGAAAGAAATGGCCCAACCCCCCCCATACACATGTATATACATACGTCCACACACGCAAATATACATACCTACACAGCTTTCCATGGTTTACCCCAGACGCTTCACATGCCTTGATTCAATCCACTGACAGCACGTCAACCCCGGTATACCACATCGCTCCAATTCACTCTATTCCTTGCCCTCCTTTCACCCTCCTGCATGTTCAGGCCCCGAACACACAAAATCTTTTTCACTCCATCTTTCCACCTCCAATTTGGTCTCCCTCTTCTCCTTGCTCCCTCCACCTCCGACACATATATCCTCTTGGTCAATCTTTCCTCACTCATCCTCTCCATGTGCCCAAACCACTTCAAAACACCCTCTTCTGCTCTCTCAACCACACTCTTATTATTTCCACACATCTCTCTTACCCTTACGTTACTCACTCGATCAAACCACCTCACACCACTCATTATCCTTAAACATCTCATTTCCAGCACATCCATCTTCCTGTGCACAACTCTATCCATAGCCCACGCCTCGCAACCATACAACATTGTTGGAACCGCTATTCCTTCAATCATACCCATTTTTGCTTTCCGAGATAATGTTCTCGACTTCCACACGTTCTTCAAGGCCCCCAGAATTTTCGCCCCCTCCCCCACCCTATGATCCACTTCCGCTTCCATGGTTCCATCCGCTGCCAGATCCACTCCCAGATATCTAAAACACTTCACTTCCTCCAGTTTTTCTCCATTCAAACTCACCTCCCAATTGACTTGACCCTCAACCCTACTGTACCTAATAACCTTGCTCTTATTCACATTTACTCTTAACTTTCTTCTTCCACACACTTTACCAAACTCAGTCACCAGCTTCTGCAGTTTCTCACATGAATCAGCCACCAGCGCTGTATCATCAGCGAACAACAACTGACTCACTTCCCAAGCTCTCTCATCCCCAACAGACTTCATACTTCATACTTCAAGCATACTTGTGTGTGTGAGTGTATATATATACATTGTTGTCTTTTCTTTGCGCTACCTCGCACACATGAGTGGGGAAGGGGTTGTTATTGTATGTGTGGCGAGGTGGCGATGGGAATGAATAAAGGCAGACAGTATGAACTATTTACATGTGTATATATGCATATGTCCCTGTGTATGTATATATATATGTATATGTTGAGATGTATAGGTATGTATATTTGCGTGTGTGGACGTATATGAATATACATGTGTTTGTGGGTGAGTTGGGCCATTCTTTCGTCTGTTTCATTGCGCTACCTCGCTAACGCGGGAGACAGCGACAAAGCAAAATGAATAAAATATATATATATATATATATATATATATATATATATATATATATATATTTATTTTTTTTATTATACTTTGTCGCTGTCTCCCGCGTTTGCGAGGTAGCGCAAGGAAACAGACGAAAGAAATGGCCCAACCCCCCCCCCCATACACATGTATATACATACGTCCACACACGCAAATATACATACCTACACAGCTTTCCATGGTTTACCCCAGACGCTTCACATGCCATGATTCAATCCACTGACAGCACATCAATCCCGGTATACCACATCGCTCCAATTCACTCTATTCCTTGCCCTCCTTTCACCCTCCTGCATGTTCAGGCCCCGATCACAGAAAATCTTTTTCACTCCATCTTTCCACCTCCAATTTGGTCTCCCTCTTCTCCTTGTTCCCTCCACCTCCGACACATATATCCTCATGGTCAATCTTTCCTCACTCATTCTCTCCATGTGCCCAAACCACTTTAAAACACCCTCTTCTGCTCTCGCAACCACGCTCTTTTTATTTCCACACATCTCTCTTACCCTTACGTTACTCACTCGATCAAACCACCTCACACCACACATTGTCCTCAAACATCTCATTTCCAGCACATCCATCCTCCTGCGCACAACTCTATCCATAGCCCACGCCTCGCAACCATACAACATTGTTGGAACCACTATTCCTTCAAACATACCCATTTTTGCTTTCCAAGATAATGTTCTCGACTTCCACACATTCTTCAAGGCCCCCAGAATTTTCGCCCCCTCCCCCACCCTATGATCCACTTCCGCTTCCATGGTTCCATCCGCTGCCAGATCCACTCCCAGATATCTAAAACACTTCACTTCCTCCAGTTTTTCTCCATTCAAACTCACCTCCCAATTGACTTGACCCTCAACCCTACTGTACCTAATAACCTTGCTCTTATTCACATTTACTCTTAACTTTCTTCTTCCACACACTTTACCAAACTCAGTCACCAGCTTCTGCAGTTTCTCACATGAATCAGCCACCAGCGCTGTATCATCAGCAAACAACAACTGACTCACTTCCCAAGCTCTCTCATCCCCAACAGACTTCATACTTGCCCCTCTTTCCAAAACTCTTGCATTTACCTCCCTAACAACCCCATCCATAAACAAATTAAACAACCATGGAGACATCACACACCCCTGCCACAAACCTACATTCACTGAGAACCAATCACTTTCCTCTCTTCCTACACGTACACATGCCTTACATCCTCGATAAAAACTTTTCACTGCTTCTAACAACTTTCCTCCCACACCATATATATATATATATATATATGATAGAGTTGATAGAGATGCTCTGTGGAAGGTATTAAGAATATATGGTGTGGGAGGCAAGTTGTTAGAAGCAGTGAAAAGTTTTTATCGAGGATGCAAGGCATGTGTACGTGTAGGAAGAGAGGAAAGTGATTGGTTCTCAGTGAATGTAGGTTTGCGGCAGGGGTGTGTGATGTCTCCATGGTTGTTTAATTTGTTTATGGATGGGGTTGTTAGGGAGGTAAATGCAAGAGTCTTGGAAAGAGGGGCAAGTATGAAGTCTGTTGGGGATGAGAGAGCTTGGGAAGTGAGTCAGTTGTTGTTTGCTGATGATACAGCGCTGGTGGCGGATTCATGTGAGAAAGTGCAGAAGCTGGTGACTGAGTTTGGTAAAGTGTGTGGAAGAAGAAAGTTAAGAGTAAATGTGAATAAGAGCAAGGTTATTAGGTACAGTAGGGTTGAGGGTCAAGTCAATTGGGAGGTGAGTTTGAATGGAGAAAAACTGGAGGAAGTGAAGTGTTTTAGATATCTGGGAGTGGATCTGTCAGCGGATGGAACCATGGAAGCGGAAGTGGATCATAGGGTGGGGGAGGGGGCGAAAATTTTAGGAGCCTTGAAAAATGTGTGGAAGTCGAGAACATTATCCCGGAAAGCAAAAATGGGTATGTTTGAAGGAATAGTAGTTCCAACAATGTTGTATGGTTGCGAGGCGTGGGATATGGATAGAGTTGTGCGCAGGAGGATGGATGTGCTGGAAATGAGATGTTTGAGGACAATGTGTGGTGTGAGGTGGTTTGATCGAGTAAGTAACGTAAGGGTAAGAGAGATGTGTGGAAATAAAAAGAGCGTGGTTGAGAGAGCAGAAGAGGGTGTTTTGAAATGGTTTGGGCACATGGAGAGAATGAGTGAGGAAAGATTGACCAAGAGGATATATGTGTCGGAGGTGGAGGGAACGAGGAGAAGAGGGAGACCAAATTGGAGGTGGAAAGATGGAGTGAAAAGGATTTTGTGTGATCGGGGCCTGAACATGCAGGAGGGTGAAAGGAGGACAAGGAATAGAGTGAATTGGAGCGATGTGGCTATCCCGGGGGTTTTGACGTGCTGTCAGGGATTGAATATCAAGGGATGTGAAGCGTATGGGGGTAAGCTATGATGCACAAATCTTTTTTCACTCCATCTTTCCTAAAACCTCAATTTGGTTCTCCACTTTCCTGTTCCCTCCACCTATGACTATATATCCTCTTGGTAAATCTTTCCTCCTCATTTTCTCCATGTGCCCAACACATTCAATAACACCTCTTCTGCTCTCTCAACCACGCTCTTTTATTTCCACACATCTCTCTTACCCTTACGTTACTCACTCGATGAAACCCCACCTCCCCACCACACTTTGGGTCCTTAAACATCTCATTTCCCAGCACATCCTCCTCCTGCGCACAACTCTATCCATAGCCCACGCCTCGCAACCATACAACATTGTTGGAACCACTATTCCTTCAAACATTACCCATTTTTGCTTTCCGAGATAATGTTCTCGACTTCCACACATTCTTCAAGGCCCCCAGAAATTTCGCCCCATCCCCCACCCTATGATCCACTTCCGCTTCCATGGTTCCATCCACTGCCAGATCCACTCCCAGATATCTAAAACACTTCACTTCCTCCAGTTTTTCTCCATTCAAAGTTACCTCCCAATTGACTTGACCCTCAACCCTACTGTACCTAATAACCTTGCTCTTATTCACATTTACTCTTAACTTTCTTCTTCCACACACTTTACCAAACTCAGTCACCAGCTTCTGCAGTTTCTCACATGAATCAGCCACCAGCGCTGTATCATCAGCGAACAACAACTGACTCACTTCCCAAGCTCTCTCATCCCCAACAGACTTCATACTTCATACTTCAAGCATACTTGTGTGTGTGTGTGTATATATATATATTGTTGTCTTTGCGCTACCTCGCACACATGAGTGGGGAAGGGGTTGTTATTGTATGTGTGGCGAGGTGGCGATGGGAATGAATAAAGGCAGACAGTATGAATTATGTACATGTGTATATATGCATATGTCCCTGTGTATGTATATATATATGTATATGTTGAGATGTATAGGTATGTATATTTGCGTGTGGACGTATATGAATATACATGTGTTTGTGGGTGAGTTGGGCCATTCTTTCGTCTGTTTCATTGCGCTACCTCGCTAACGCGGGAGACAGCGACAAAGCAAAATGAAGAATAATATATATATATATATATATATATATATATATATATATATATTTTTTTTTTTATTATACTTTGTCGCTGTCTCCCGCGTTTGCGAGGTAGCGCAAGGAAACAGACGAAAGAAATGGCCCAACCCTCCCCCATACACATGTATATACATACGTCCACACACGCAAATATACATACCTACACAGCTTTCCATGGTTTACCCCAGACGCTTCACATGCCTTGATTCAATCCACTGACGGCACGTCAATCCCGGTATACCACATCGCTCCAATTCACTCTATTCCTTGCCCTCCTTTCACCCTCCTGCATGTTCAGGCCCCGATCACACAAAATCTTTTTCACTCCATCTTTCCACCTCCAATTTGGTCTCCCTCTTCTCCTCGTTCCCTCCACCTCCGACACATATATCCTCTTGGTCAATCTTTCCTCACTCATTCTCTCCATGTGCCCAAACCACTTTAAAACACCCTCTTCTGCTCTCTCAACCACGCTCTTTTTATTTCCACACATCTCTCTTACCCTTACGTTACTCACTCGATCAAACCACCTCACACCACACATTGTCCTCAAACATCTCATTTCCAGCACATCCATCCTCCTGCACACAACTCTATCCATAGCCCACGCCTCGCAACCATACAACATTGTTGGAACCACTATTCCTTCAAACATACCCATTTTTGCTTTCCGAGATAATGTTCTCGACTTCCACACATTCTTCAAGGCTCCCAGAATTTTCGCCCCCTCCCCCACCCTATGATCCACTTCCGCTTCCATGGTTCCATCCGCTGCCAGATCCACTCCCAGGTATCTAAAACACTTCACTTCCTCCAGTTTTTCTCCATTCAAACTCACCTCCCAATTGACTTGACCCTCAACCCTACTGTACCTAATAAACTTGCTCTTATTCACATTTACTCTTAACTTTCTTCTTCCACACACTTTACCAAACTCAGTCACCAGCTTCTGCAGTTTCTCACATGAATCAGCCACCAGCGCTGTATTATCAGCGAACAACAACTGACTCACTTCCCAAGCTCTCTCATCCCCAACAGACTTCATACTTGCCCCTCTTTCCGAAACTCTTGCATTTACCTCCCTAACAACCCCATCCATAAACAAATTAAACAACCATGGAGACATCACACACCCCTGCCACAAACCTACATTCACTGAGAACCAATCACTTTCCTCTCTTCCTACACGTACACATGCCTTACATCCTCGATAAAAACTTTTCACTGCTTCTAACAACTTGCCTCCCACACCATATATTCTTAATACCTTCCACAGAGCATCTCTATCAACTCTATCATATGCCTTCTCCAGATCCATAAATGCTACCTACAAATCCATTTACTTTTCTAAGTATTTCTCACATACATTCTTCAAAGCAAACACCTGATCCACACATCCTCTACCACTTCTGAAACCACACTACTCCTCCCCAATCTGATGCTCTGTACATGCCTTCACCCTCTCAATCAATACCCTCCCATATAATTTACCAGGAATACTCAACAAACTTATACCTCTGTAATTTGAGCACTCACTCTTATCCCCTTTGCCTTTGTACAATGGCACTATGCACGCATTCCGCCAATCCTCAGGCACCTCACCATGAGTCATACATACATTAAATAACCTTACCAACCAGTCAATAATACAGTCACCCCCTTTTTTAATAAATTCCACTGCAATACCATCCAAACCTGCTGCCTTGCCGGCTTTCATCTTCCGCAAAGCTTTTACTACCTCTTCTCTGTTTACCAAATCATTTTCCCTAACCCTCTCACTTTGCACACCACCTCGACCAAAACACCCTATATCTGCCACTCTATCATCAAACACATTCAACAAACCTTCAAAATACTCACTCCATCTCCTTCTCACATCACCACTACTTGTTATCACCTCCCCATTTGCACCCTTCACTGAAGTTCCCATTTGCTCCCTTGTCTTACGCACTTTATTTACCTCCTTCCAGAACATCTTTTTATTCTCCCTAAAATTTAATGATACTCTCTCACCCCAACTCTCATTTGCCCTCTTTTTCACCTCTTGCACCTTTCTCTTGACCTCCTGTCTCTTTCTTTTATACATCTCCCGCTCAATTGCATTTTTTCCCTGCAAAAATCGTCCAAATGCCTCTCTTCTCTGTCACTAATAATCTTACTTCTTCATCCCACCACTACCCTTTCTAATCAACCCACCTCCCACTCTTCTCATGCCACAAGCATCTTTTGCGCAATCCATCACTGATTCCCTAAATACATCCCATTCCTCCCCCGCTCCCCTTACTTCCATTGTTCTCACCTTTTTCCATTTTGTACTCAGTCTCTCCTGTTACTTCCTCACACAAGTCTCCTTCCCAAGCTCACTTACTCTCACCACCCTCTTGACCCCAACATTCACTCTTCTTTTCTGAAAACCCATACAAATCTTCACCTTAGCCTCCACAAGATAATGATCAGACATCCCTCCAGTTGCACCTCTCAGCACATTAACATCCAAAAGTCTCTCTTTCGTGTGCCTGTCAATTAACACGTAATCCAGTAACGCTCTCTGGCCATCTCTCCTACTTACATACGTATACTTATGTATCTTTTTCTTTCTTTCGTACTATTCGCCATTTCCCACGTCAGCGAGGTAGCGTTAAGAACAGAGGAATGGGCCTTTGAGGGAACATCCTCACCTGGCCCCCTTCTCTGTTCCTTCTTTTGGAAAATTGAAAAAAACGAGAGGGGAGGATTTCCAGCCACCCGCTCCCTCCCCTTTTAGTCGCCTTCTACGACACGCAGGGAATACGTGGGAAGTATTCTTTCTCCCCTATCCCCAGGGATATACTTATGTATATCTCGCTTTTTAAACCAGGTATTCCCAATCACCAGTCCCTTTTCAGCACATAAATCTACATGCTCTTCACCATTTCCATTTACAACACTGAACACCCCATGTATACCAATTATTCCCTCAACTGCCTCTTTACTCGCCTTTGCATTCAAATCACCCATCACTATATCCCGGTCTAGTGCATCAAAACCACTAACACACTCATTCAGCTGCTCCCAAAACACTTGCCTCTCATGCCCAGGTGCATATGCACTAATAATCACCCATCTCTCTCAATCAACTTTCAGTTTTACCCATATTAATCGAGAATTTACTTTCTTACATTCTATCACATACTCCCACAACTCCTGTTTCAGGAGTACTGCTACTCCTTCCCTTGCTCTTGTCCTCTCACTAACCCCTGACTTTACTCCCAAGACATTCCCAAACCACTCTTCCCCTTTACCCTTGAGCTTCGTTTCACTCAGAGCCAAAACATCCAGGTTCCTTTCCTCAAACATACTACCTATCTCTCCTTTTTTCACATCTTGGTTACATCCACACACATTTAGACACCCCAGTCTGAGCCTTCGAGGAGGATGAGCACTCCCCGCATGACTCCTTCTTCTGTTTCCCATTTTAGAAAGTTAAAAAAGTACAAGGAGGGGAGGATTTCTGGCCCCCCGCTCCCGTCCCCTCTAGTCGCCTTCTACGACACGCGAGGAATGCGTGGGAAGTATTCTCTCACCTCTATTCCCAGGGATAATATACATATATATACATGTATACATACATACACATACATACGCACATATACACACACACACACATGTACATATATATATTTTTTTTTTTTTTTTCGCTGTCTCCCGCGTTTGTGAGGTAGCACAAGGAAACAGACGAAAGAAATGGCCCAACCCACCACCATACACATGTATATACATACGTCCACACACGCAAATACACATACCTACACAGCTTTCCATGGTTTACCCCAGACGCTTCACATGCCTTGATTCAATCCACTGACAGCACGTCAACCCCAGTATACCACATCGCTCCAATTCACTCTATTCCTTGCCCTCCTTTCACCCTCCTGCATGTTCAGGCCCCGATCACACAAAATCTTTTTCACTCCATCTTTCCACCTCCAATTTGGTCTCCCTCTTCTCCTCGTTCCCTCCACCTCCGACACATATATCCTCTTGGTCAATCTTTCCTCACTCATTCTCTCCATGTGCCCGAACCATTTCAAAACACCCTCTTCTGCTCTCTCAACTACGCTCTTTTTATTTCCACACATCTCTCTTACCCTTACGTTACTCACTCGATCAAACCACCTCACACCACACATTGTCCTCAAACATCTCATTTCCATCTATCCTCCTGTGCACAACTCTATCCATAGCCCACGCCTCGCAACCATACAACATTGTTGGAACCACTATTCCTTCAAACATACCCATTTTTGCTTTCCAAGATAATGTTCTCGACTTCCACACATTCTTCAAGGCTCCCAGAATTTTCACCCCCTCCCCCACCCTATGATCCACTTCCGCTTCCATGGTTCCATCCGCTGCCAGATCCACTCCCAGATATCTAAAACACTTCACTTCCTCCAGTTTTTCTCCATTCAAACTCACCTCCCAATTGACTTGACCCTCAACCCTACTGTACCTAATAACCTTGCTCTTATTCACATTTACTCTTAACTTTCTTCTTTCACACACTTTACCAAACTCAGTCACCAGCTTCTGCAGTTTCTCACATGAATCAGCCACCAGCGCTGTATCATCAGCGAACAACAACTGACTCACTTCCCAAGCTCTCTCATCCCCAACAGACTTCATACTTGCCCCTCTTTCCAAAACTCTTGCATTCACCTCCCTAACAACCCCATCCATAAACAAATTAAACAACCATGGAGACATCACACACCCCTGCCGCAAACCTACATTCACTGAGAACCAATCACTTTCCTCTCTTCCTACACGTACACATGCCTTACATCCTCGATAAAAACTTTTCACTGCTTCTAACAACTTGCCTCCCACACCATATATTCTTAATACCTTCCACAGAGCATCTCTATCAACTCTGTCATATGCCCTCTCCAGATCCATAAATGCTACATACAAATCCATTTGCTTTTCTAAGTATTTCTCACATACATTCTTCAAAGCAAACACCTGATCCACACATCCTCTACCACTTCTGAAACCACACTGCTCTTCCCCAATCTGATGCTCTGTACATGCCTTCACCCTCTCAATCAATATCCTCCCATATAATTTACCAGGAATACTCAACAAACTTATACCTCTGTAATTTGAGCACTCACTCTTATCCCCTTTGCCTTTGTACAATGGCACTATGCACGCATTCCGCCAATCCTCAGGCACCTCACCATGAGTCATACATACATTAAACAACCTTACCAACCAGTCAACAATACAGTCACCCCCTTTTTTAATAAATTCCACTGCAATACCATCCAAACCTGCTGCCTTGCTGGGTTTCATCTTCCACAAAGCTTTTACTACCTCTTCTCTGTTTACCAAATAATTTTCCCTAACCCTCTCACTTTGCACACCACCTCGACCAAAACACCCTATATCTGCCACTCTATCATCAAACACATTCAACAAACCTTCAAAATACTCACTCCATCTCCCTCTCACATCACCACTACTTGTTATCACCTCCCCATTTGCGCCCTTCACTGAAGTTCCCATTTGCTCCCTTGTCTTACGCACTTTATTTACCTCCTTCCAGAACATCTTTTTTTTCTCCCTAAAATTTAATGATACTCTCACCCCAACTCTCATTTGCCCTTTTTTTTCACCTTTTTCACCTTTCTCTTGACCTCCTGTCTCTTTCTTTTATACATCTCCCACTCAATTTCATTTTTTCACTTCAAAAATCGTCCAAATGCCTCTCTCTTCTCTTTCACTAATACTCTTACTTCTTCATCCCACCACTCACTACCCTTTCTAATCAACCCACCTCCCACTCTTCTCATGCCACAAGCATCTTTTGCGCAATCCATCACTGATTCCCTAAATACATCCCATTCCTCCCCCACTCCCCTTACTTCCATTGTTCTCACCTTTTTCCATTCTGTACTCAGTCTCTCCTGGTACTTCCTCACACAAGTCTTCTTCCCAAGCTCACTTACTCTCACCACCCTCTTCACCCCAACATTCACTCTTCTTTTCTGAAAACCCATACAAATCTTCACCTTAGCCTCCACAAGATAATGATCAGACATCCCTCCAGTTGCACCTCTCAGCACATTAACATCCAAAAGTCTCTCTTTCGCGTGCCTGTCAATTAACACGTAATCCAATAACACTCTCTGGCCATCTCTCCTACTTACATAAGTATACTTATGTATATCTCGCTTTTTAAACCATATACATATGAAAAATGTAAGAAATAATTTAGAAAACTGAAACTTCTAGCTTGAAATGAAATGAAAAAATGAATGTCACGTAATGGTTCAACCTCTGGCTATGGAAAAGGGAAATGTATAATTTATTTACACAATCGTCAATAGTAGTTCTCATCAATTTAACCACTGTATCAATAAGCTTCAATCTCTAAGCTACATTTTTTCCAATTTCACTATTTTCTTGTCAAAGCACCATGTATGAAAACTATCACTCCAGTAACACAACTACAAACATTTACTTCCCCTTTAAAAAAGTTCTGGGGAAGTCTGTCTCGAAACACTCCAGGACACTCTACCACCTGGCGAGGTTTGTGTTGCAATGGTTCTTGATTCACAAACGTAGTAGCATCACTGGTGGGCGGAAGAACATTCTTGTAACCACAACAAGGATCACAGTCCGTGCAACTCCATTATGATGGTTCTTCTCATGACGCAACGCTTAAGCTGTGACCATGGTTACAGCTTGGAATAGATGGGGCTTCAGACCTTCCACTGGTTTCCGATCGTCCTTCTATACCGCGAGCAGCTCAATCTTCTCCAGGTAATACATCGGTGCCCATGATGAACTTCGTAGCATTATCGTAAAAGGAACTGAAGCACTGCAGTAGTGATGTTCCCAGAGTCTTGAAAAGTCTTGAAAATATAAGTAGAATGCAAGTTCTCTACTTATAATCAGGAAATCTGACGACAAGATTGACTCTGATTGCACATTTTGTGTGTCTTATGTGATACTCGATACCCTTTACTATTTTCATGTCAGGTTGGGGTCGGTGATTCAGTTGAACTTGGGATTAAATTCTGCAGGTTACCATCTTGAGTGATCTGCTAACTCAGAGTCCAGCTTTGAGAAGCAATCAATTACCATATCACTGTCGGGCTGACTCCACAAGTAAGTCAGCGAACAATGAAATGAGCCGACGTCCTTTTTTAAGATGACCTTGGATTCCTTACGTGTTACCTCTTGGGAAAGAAGAGAGGCACTCCAGCAGGTTTGGATGGTATTGCAGTGGAATTTATTAAAAAAGGGGGTGACTGTATTATTGACTGGTTGGTAAGGTTATTTAATGTATGTATGACTCATGGTGAGGTGCCTGAGGATTGGCGGAATGCGTGCATAGTGCCATTGTACAAAGGCAAAGGGGATAAGAGTGAGTGCTCAAATTACAGAGGTATAAGTTTGTTGAGTATTCCTGGTGAATTATATGGGAGGGTATTGATTGAGAGGGTGAAGGCATGTACAGAGCATCAGATTGGGGAAGAGCAGTGTGGTTTCAGAAGTGGTAGAGGATGTGTGGATCAGGTGTTTGCTTTGAAGAATGTATGTGAGAAATACTTAGAAAAGCACATGGATTTGTAGGTAGCATTTATGGATCTGGAGAAGGCATATGATACGAGTTGATAGAGATGCTCTGTGGAAGGTATTAAGAATATATGGTGTGGGAGGCAAGTTGTTAGAAGCAGTGAAAAGTTTTTATCGAGGATGTAAGGCATGTGTACGTGTAGGAAGAGAGGAAAGTGATTGGTTTTCAGTGAATGTATGTTTGTGGCAGGGGTGTGTGATGTCTCCATGGTTGTTTAATTTGTTTATGGATGGGGTTGTTAGGGAGGTGAATGCAAGAGTTTTGGAAAGTATGAAGTCTGTTGTGGATGAGAGAGCTTGGGAAGTGAGTCAGTTGTTGTTCGCTGATGATACAGCGCTGGTGGCTGATACATGTGAGAAACTGCAGAAGCTGGTGACTGAGTTTGGTAAAGTGTGTGAAAGAAGAAAGTTAAGAGTAAATGTGAATAAGAGCAAGGTTATTAGGTACAGTAGGGTTGAGGGTCAAGTCAATTGGGAGGTAAGTTTGAATGGAGAAAAACTGGAGGAAGTAAAGTGTTTTAGATATCTGGGAGTGGATCTGGCAGCGGATGGAACCATGGAAGCGGAAGTGGATCATAGGGTGGGGGAGGGGGCGAAAATTCTGGGAGCCTTGAAGAATGTGTGGAAGTCGAGAACATTATCTTGGAAAGCAAAAATGGGTATGTTTGAAGGAATAGTGGTTCCAACAATGTTGTATGGTTGCGAGGCGTGGGCTATGGATAGAGTTGTGCGCAGGAGGGTGGATGTGCTGGAAATGAGATGTTTGAGGACAATGTGTGGTGTGAGGTGGTTTGATCGAGTAAGTAATGTAAGGGTAAGAGAGATGTGTGGGAATAAAAAGAGCGTGGTTGAGAGAGCAGAAGAGAGTGTTTTGAAATGGTTTGGGCACATGGAGAGAATGAGTGAGGAAAGATTGACCAAGAGGATATATTTGTCGGAGGTGGAGGGAACGAGGAGAAGTGGGAGATCAAATTGGAGGTGGAAAGTTGGAGTGAAAAAGATTTTGTGTGATCGGGGCCTGAACATGCAGGAGGGTGAAAGGAGGGCAAGGAATAGAGTGAATTGGATCGATGTGGTATACCGGGGTTGACATGCTGTCAATGGATTGAATCAGGGCATGTGAAGCGTCTGGGGTAAACCATGGAAAGCTGTGTAGGTATGTATATTTGCATGTGTGGACGTATGTATATACATGTGTATGGGGGTGGGTTGGGCCATTTCTTTCGTCTGTTTCCTTGCACTACCTCGCAAATGCAGGAGACAGCAGCAAAAAAAAAAAAAGAATATATAAAATTTCTACATGGCACTTTTTAGATGCATCCAGGAGAATTTTTTGGTGAGTTCCTGATTAAGATATTCTTTATAGCATTATTGTTTGTGAAGGCAACTTTTACACTAAAGGATTTAAGCAATTCCTGCATGTCTCAAGGGAGGGTTTTCTAATCTGGAGCTGGGACCTACACAGGATACTATATTTGCACCATGATTGCAACTTTGTGTGCCCTTGTTTTCCCACACAAGCTATTTGCGGATTGTTGGGTGGACTGCAGGTGGCTGTCATCATGACAAGTTTGCAGACTTTTTGAGTGCGAGGCAATACCATATCCACGCAAGTTTTTGCTTAACTGTAGTAAAGAAACAATGTGCAATCACAGCATAGGTTGCTTTTACCCTGGGTGCAGTTGATATCAAATTGAATTCAACCTCTGCTCTCCTCTCAGTGGGGTTGGGTGGTTGTTCATTGTGGCAGGAGACTGGTGTGGTGTCACTGATGGCTCCACAGATTCCCACACGAGGAAGGAAGTGCGAGACTGGTTGCAGAGGCATTCTTCGGGATTTTTCTCCGGTTTGTCATGTTGACACCTTGGAATTGAAAGTGATTTGCAGTCTGGTTGTACAGTTTGACTAGTATAGGGGCATACTTGTTCCAGATGGGAGGCAGGTGCAAAGAATTTGATATCCTTTGTCATGAAGTATGTTGGAATGTACTTTAGATGTTCATTACCACATGAACACGGGTTGGTGACTGTGACTTCAGAATTTCATTTGTATGCCATAGCACTACTAGGGGATAGGGGAGAAAGAATACTTCCCACATATTCCTGCGTGTCGTAGAAGGCGACTAAAAGGGAAGGGAGCGGGGGGCTGGAAATCCTCCCCTCTCAGTTTCTTTTTTTTTTTTCCAAAAGAAAGAACAGAGAAGGGGGCCAGGTGAGGATATTCCCTCAAAGGTCCAGTCCTCTGTTCTTAATGCTACCTTGCTAACGCGGGAAATGGCGAATAGTGTGAAAAAAAAAAATATATATATATATATATATTTTTTTTTTTTTTTTTTTTTTTGTCGCTGTCTCCCGCGTTTGCGAGGTAGCGCAAGGAAACAGACGAAAGAAATGGCCCAACCCACCCCCATACACATGTATATACATACGTCCACACACGCAAATATACATACCTACACAGCTTTCCATGGTTTACCCCAGACGCTTCACATGCCTTGATTCAATCCACTGACAGCACGTCAACCCCGGTATACCACATCGATCCAATTCACTCTATTCCTTGCCCTCCTTTCACCCTCCTGCATGTTCAGGCCCCGATCACACAAAATCTTTTTCACTCCATCTTTCCACCTCCAATTTGGTCTCCCCCTTCTCCTCGTTCCCTCCACCTCCGACACATATATCCTCTTTGTCAATCTTTCCTCACTCATTCTCTCCATGTGCCCAAACCATTTCAAAACACCCTCTTCTGCTCTCTCAACCACGCTCTTTTTATTTCCACACATCTCTCTTACTCTTACGTTACTTACTCGATCAAACCACCTCACACCACACATTGTCCTCAAACATCTCATTTCCAGCACATCCATCCTCCTGCGCACAACTCTATCCATAGCCCACGCCTCGCAACCATACAACATTGTTGGAACCACTATTCCTTCAAACATACCCATTTTTGCTTTCCGAGATATATATATATATATATATATATATATATATATTTTTTTTTTTTTTTTTTTCTTTTGCTTTGTCGCTGTCTCCCGCGTTTGCGAGGTAGCGCAAGGAAACAGACGAAAGAAATGGCCCAACCCACCCCCATACACATGTATATACATACATCCACACACGCAACTATACATACCTACACAGCTTTCCATGGTTTACCCCAGACGCTTCACATGCCCTGATTCAATCCACTGACAGCACGTCAACCCCGATATACCACATCGCTCCAATTCACTCTATTCCTTGCCCTCCTTTCACCCTCCTGCATGTTCAGGCCCCGATCACACAAAATCTTTTTCACTCCATCTTTCCACCTCCAATTTGGTCTCCCTCTTCTCCTCGTTCCCTCCACCTCCGACACATATATCCTCTTGGTCAATCTTTCCTCACTCATTCTCTCCATGTGCCCAAACCATTTCAAAACACCCTCTTCTGCTCTCTCAACCACGCTCTTTTTATTTCCACACATCTCTCTTACCCTTACGTTACTTACTCGATCAAACCACCTCACACCACACATTGTCCTCAAACATCTCATTTCCAGCACATCCATCCTCCTGCGCACAACTCTATCCATAGCCCACGCCTCGCAACCATACAACATTGTTGGAACCACTATTCCTTCAAACATATATATATATATATATATATATATATATATATATATATATATATATATATGTCCACACACGCAAACACACACACCTACACAGCCCTCCATGGTTCACCCCAGACGCCCTACACGCCCCGATTCAATCCACTGACAGCACGTCAACCCTGGCACACCACATCGCTCCAATTCACTCTATTCCCCCCCCCACCCCCCTGCATGCCCAGGCCCCGACCACACAAAATCTCCCTCACTCCACCCCTCCACCCCCAACCCGGTCTCCCCCCTCTCCTCGTTCCCTCCACCCCCGACGCACACATCCTCCTGGTCAACCTCCCCCCACTCACCCTCTCCATGTGCCCAAACCACCTCAAAACACCCTCCTCTGCTCTCTCAACCACGCTCCCCCCATTTCCACACATCTCTCTCACCCCTACGTCACCTACTCGATCAAACCACCCCACACCACACATTGTCCCCAAACATCCCACCTCCAGCACATCCACCCTCCCGCGCACCACCCCATCCACAGCCCACGCCTCGCAACCACACAACATTGTTGGAACCACCATTCCCCCAAACACACCCACCTTCGCTTTCCGAGACAGTGTTCCCGACCTCCACACACCCCCCAAGGCTCCCAGAATTTTCGCCCCCTCCCCCACCCCACGATCCACCCCCGCCTCCATGGTTCCATCCGCCGCCAGATCCACTCCCAGACACCCAAAACACTTCACCCCCTCCAGCCCCTCTCCACTCAAACTCACCTCCCAATTGACCCGACCCCCGACCCCACTGTACCCAACAACCCTGCTCCTATTCACACTCACTCCCAACTTCCTTCCTTCACACACCCCACCAAACCCAGTCACCAGCCCCTGCAGCCCCCCACATGAATCAGCCACCAGCGCTGCACCATCAGCGAACAACAACCGACCCACCCCCCAAGCTCTCCCATCCCCAACAGACCCCACACCCGCCCCCCCCTCCAAAACTCCCGTATTCACCTCCCCAACAACCCCATCCACAAACAAATCAAACAACCATGGAGACATCACACACCCCTGCCGCAAACCCACACCCATCGAGAACCAACCACCCTCCTCCCCTCCCACACGCACACATGCCTCACATCCCCGACAAAAACCTTTCACTGCTTCCAACAACTTGCCTCCCACACCACACATTCCCACATATATATATATAAATATATATACATACATACATATATATCACTAATACCTGTTCTCTTCTCTTTCATCAAAACTGCTAACGCATGCAGGAAACAGCAATCAAGTATGAAATGAAATAGAATATACCTATACATTTGTATACATGTACACGTGTGGGGTAACAATTTTGTGTGTGATCAAGTATATTCCTATGAGTCCATGGGGAAATGAAACACGATAAGTTCCCAAGTGCACTTTCATGTAATAATCACATCATCAGGGGAGAGACAAGAAAGAAATATAAGTCATTTGATATACAACGAAGAGATGTAGCTAGGATGCCATTTGGTAAACAAGTGACTGTCCAAGACAGACAACAAGTGTATCATAAACTTATTATGTGGACAAGAAGGGGAATTGTTTACAAATTTTATCAACAATAAAGCTATCCAATTTTTATAGGCCTTCACTAATATTAAAGTTAAAAGTCTTTGTGTATTTGATAATAAAAGATTCAGTGATATTCTCATGGTACTGGAGTTAGAGTTGTTAACTGAGATGGCATTACTCCGGTCAGTACAGTGATCATAGTTTTTAATGTGATTAAACAAGGCATTTGATTCTTGTCCTGTTCTTATACTATATTTATATTGCTTACATCTAACAGAAAGATCCTTATCATTCTGCCCAACATAAAACTTGTCAATTTCTACATGGCACTTTTGAGATGCATCCAGGAGAATTTTCTGGTGAGTTCCTGATTAAGATATTCTTTATAGCATTATTGTTTGTGAAGGCAACATTTACACTAAAGGATTTAAGCAACATGGGAAGTAAAGTAAAATTATTATTAAAAGGGAGAACTAAAAGATTCTCGGTGTCAATGGAAGATTTGGGTTCAACTCTATAAAATGATTTTTGCTAACTTAAGGGATTTATCAATGAAAGATCTAGGGTACTTTAACTTAGATCCAATAGAATATATCTTCTCAGACTCACCATCAATAAACTGTGGACAATGAATATGTAATGCCCTAAGGAACATAGAATGAAATGATAATTTAACTCTGTATGAGTATATTTATGTAAATATTCATACTTGCTCATCTTCATCCATTCCCAATGCCACCTCGCCCCACAGGAAACAGCACAGATGCATGAAGGACAAAAAGAAGATAACAAATACATACCCCCACCCCGCCCTGACCCACCCCACCCCACCCCACCCCACCCCACATCCAATTGCCACCCCCTGCATCAGCAAGGTAGCACTGGGAAACAGATGAAGAAGAGCCACATCCACTTACACTCATTCTTTATCTATCATGTGTAATGCACCAAAACTGCAGCTCCCTATGGATCCATGCCCCACAGACCTGTCCATGGTTTACCCTCGATGTTTCACACCCGGGTTCAGTTCACTGACATCATGTCGACCCATTCACTCTATTCTGTGTGCACCTATCACACTCCTTCATGTTCAGGCCCTGATCGCTCAAAATCTTCACTTCATCCCCCAACTCCAATTTGGTTTCCTGCTTCTCCTTGTTCCCTCCACCTCTGACACATATATCCTCTTTGTCAACCTTTCTTCATTCATTCCCTCCATATGTCCAGACCATTTCAACACATCCTCTTCTGCTTTCCCAACCACACTCATTTTATTACCTCACATCTCACTCACCCTTTTTCTACTTACTCAAGTCAAACCACCTCACACCTTATGTTGTCCTCAAACATTAAATTTCCAACACATCCACCCTCCTCCTTACAACCCAATATCTAGCCTATTTATAGTCTGTAGATAGACTTCTATTTATCTGTCTGTATCTCTGACATCTGTTCTCAACTGGAACTTCCTCAAGGAGGTAGTTCAGTGGAGTCTCAATGATTAGTGAACTACAGTGCTGCTTCTTAGCCTTTAGTGCCTCACCCTTAACAGGCCACTGGCAGGAGGCAACTCTAGTGCAGTGTTTGCACAGGCTCTACTTAATGTTCTTACTGACTACTTCTGCCTAATGATCCTGCCTAATGTTCCTACCAATTACTTCTACGTAAAGTTTCTGCCTGATGCTCGAGCAAAAATATCCCTACCTACTACTTATATCGCTCCCAACATTTTATCAAAAGGTAGGGCTCGCATATCATGCTCACCGCAGGAAAATCTAGATTTGTAAAGAATGAGCTGTGGGAGTTAAGTGTTGTTTAGTGTTACGTATGACAAGGAGAGATTTTATGCTTGTGGACAGAATGCTGGAAGTCCATGTGTGGGTGAAACAGAAAGAAAAGACAGCTACCTGGGTCAGAGGAGTGCAGCTTGATATGAAGTGCTGGCTGACTGTGCAGGTGTCACTTACCCTCTCAGGCTGGTAGTCCTGTTAATATACCTCCCTGGTTGTTAGCTACCTACCAACTGATACCTACTTGCCCTTACGTAATTTCTACAGAATTTCAAGTTTTGCATAATGGTAAACATAATATGCTTCCTCGTCCAATCACTACGCTGAGTATTATTACGTGGATGTTTGTTGGGTGCCATTGTAGAATGAGTGAGGGCAGAAATTCAGAGTGGGAGAACATAAACAAAACTGTGGCATGTTCAGTAACAGTATAGAAAATAGAATAATGTTCAAAAACCCATATGTCATTTTAGTAGGAATCTTAAATGCAGAGGCATTCAAATTTTGATTGCTTTTAGACAATGGATATTTGGACTGGAGATTCTTCTGACTGTATAAAAAATGCCGAGTTCTTTAAGTTATTGGAAAGTAGATGACAGTGAAATGTATAATTAACTACTACTTTGTGAGCCAAAATGTTAGGTTCAGATTCTCCCCAGTTGAAAAGTGTATCTGCCTCTTATTTAAAATTTGCTTTTCATAAGTTTTATAACATTTTCTTGTGTGTGAATCATTTTTAGAATTTTCCTAGATTCAACAACTTATTTTAGGTATCACACAAAAATAGTATTTGTTTCAACATGAAGAGTCTTCCATGAATTAGCAGACTATATTCATGCTTCATGTTGTGACCAATATTACAGTGTTTTGATAGTCTTATGTAGAACTTAACATGTGAAAACTTGAGGGTGAAAAATATCAAGTTTGAATGTGACAGTCTGATTCTTAGGTAGGCTAATCATATAAGTTTTTATAGCCATATTTGTAAAGAGCTCATATGGTAACATGGTACTATATTACATTGTAGAGTGTAGAACGTTTCTGATTATTTCTTTGAAAAAAAAATTATATAGGTTTCATACTGAGAGATTAATTTCAAGTTGAATAATTACAGAATATTGGGAATATGGAGGAATTCTGATATTACTTGTCATATGTTGACTTTTGTCCCATGTTTGAGAGAGCACATACCCCATTTTTTCATAAAAATGTGACCGCCTTTTCTTTTTTCAGTTATGTAGGTTGGGTCGTCATGCACCCATTCAACGAGTGTTGAGAAATGGTATCATGCGTATAAGTAAAAATGCAGCATCTAAAGTAGCAAATGAGCCTTTAGAGGAATGGTTCTCCCTCTTGGGTGATTCTCACATGTCCACTAAGCTCAAAGTTTATGCTCAGGTAAGATATTTTTCCCATCACATTTCCTCCCTTTTGTATTTTACAAGTATGAATTCATTTTCTTGACATTCCTCTGTGGTAATCTCTGCTCTTCAGATACTTTTTTTCATTTGCTTCAGTTTTTCATTGTTTTGATTTTTAGTTCAACTTTCAGTGTTAGAAATCTTACATGACTTCCTTTTACGTTTTTATTTCCTTATTTTGCAGCAATGCATAATCTTTTATTACTTATTTCCTAACAGCAGGCTTAAAATTCTCTAAATCTTGAGTCATTCCTCATAAATAGTGCATGCTTGTATCCACTTGATCCACCCAGTGTAATTGGAAGCATATTGATGATAACAGATAATTGTACATGACTAAAAGGGAAAATACAGAACTTCACCCATATTTCATGGCAGTAAGATGTAAATAAAAAGATGTTTTGGAAGGAGGTAAATAAAGTGCATAAGACAAGAGAACAAATGGGAACATCGGTGAAGGGGGCTAATGGGGAGATGATAAAAAGAAGTGGTGATGTGAGGAGATGGAGTGAGTATTTTGAAGGTTTGTTTGAATGTGTTAGATGATAGAGGCAGATATAAGATGTTTTGGTCGAGGTGGTGTGTGAAGTGAAAGGGTCTGGGAGAATGATTTGGTAAACAGAAAAGAGGCGGTGAAAGCTTTGTGGAAGATGAAAGTCGGCAATGCGGCGGTTTTGGATGGTATTGCAGTGGAATTTATTGAAAAAGGGGGTGACTGTGTTGTTGACTGGTTGGTGAGGATATTCAGTGTGTGTATGGCTCATGTTGAAGTGTCTGAGGATTGGCAGAATGCATGCTTAGTGCCATTGTACAAAGGAAAAGGGGATAAAGGTGAGTGTTCAAATGACAGAGGTGTAAGTTTGTAGAGTATTCCTGGGTAATTATATGGGAGGGCATTGATTGAGAGGGTGAAGGCATGTACAGAGCATCAGGTTAGGGAAGAGCAGTGTGGTTTCAGAAGTGGTAGAGGATGTGTGGATCAGGTGTTTGCTTTTAAGAATGTATGTGAGAAATACTTAGAAAAACAAATGGATTTGTATGTAGCATTTATAGATCTGGAGAAGGCATATGATAGAGTTGATAGAGATGCTCTGTGGAAGGTGTTAAGAGTATATGGTTTGAGAGGCAAGTTGCTAGAAGCAGGGAAAAGTTTTTATCAATGATGTAAGGCATGTGTACGAGTAGGAAGAGAGGAAAGTGATTGGTTCTCTGTGAGTGTTGGTTTGCGGCAGGGGTGTGTGATGTCTCCATGGTTGTTTAATTTGTTTATGGTTGGGGTTGTTAGGGAGGTGAATGGAAGAGTTTTGGAGAGAAGGGCAAGTATGCAGTCTGTTGGGGATGAGAGGGTTTGGGAAGTGAGTCAGTTGTTGTTTTCTGATGATACAGCACTGGTGGCTGATTCATGTGAGAAACTGCAGAAACTGGTGACTGAGTTTGGTAAAGTGTTTGAAAGAAGAAAGTTGAGAGTAGATGTGAATAAGAGCAAGGTTATTAGGTACAGTAGGGTTGAGGGACAAGTCATTTGGGAGGTGAGTTTGAATGGAGAAAAACTGGAGGAAGTGAAGTGTTTTAGATATCTGGGAATGGATTTAGCAGCAGATGGAACCATGGAGGCAGAAGTTAGTCACAGAGTGGGGGAGGGGGTGAAAGTTCTGGGAGCGTTGGAAAATGTGTGTAAGGCGAGAACATTATCTCGGAAAGCAAAAATGGGTATGTTTGAAGGAATAGTGGTTCCAACAATGTTTTATAGTTGCGAGGTGTGGGCTATAGATAGGGTTGTGTGGAGGAGGGTGGATGTCTTGGAAATGAGATGTTTGAGGACAATATGTGGTGTGAGGTGGTTTGATCGAGTAAATAATGAAAGGGTGATAGAGATGTGTGGTAATAAAAAAGAGTGTGGTTGAGAGAGCATAAGAGGGTGTATTGAAATGGTTTGGTCACATGGAGAGAATGAGTGAGGAAAGATTGTCAAAGAGGATATGTGTGTCAGAGGTGAAGGGAATGAGATGTGGGAGACCAAATTGGAGGTGAAAGGATGGAGTGAAAAAGATTTTGATCAATCGGGGCCTGAATATGCAGGAGGGTGAAAGGCGTGCAAGGAATAGAGTGACTTGGAATGATGTGGTATACCGGGGTCGACATGCCATCAATGGATTGAACCAAGGCATGTGAAGCGTCTGGGTTAAACCATGGAAAGTTTTGTGGGGCCTGGATGTGGAAAGGGAACTGCAGTTTCGGTGCATTATACATGACAGCTAGAGACTGAGTGTGAACGAATGTGGCCTTTGTTGTCTTTTCCTAGCGCTACCTGGCGTGTGTGTGGGGGGAGGGAATTGTCATTTCATGTGTGGCGGGGTGGCAACAGGAATGAATAAAGGCAGCAAGTATGAATTATGTACATGTGTATATATGTATATGTTGAAATGTATAGGTATGTATATGTGCGTGTGGACATGTATGTATATTCATGTGTATGTGGGTGGGTTAGGACATTCCTTCGTTTGTTTTCTTGTGCTACCTCGTTAACGCCGGAGACTGTGACAAAGTATAATAAAAAAAATGAAAAAACTAAATATGTAAATTAACGTGTACAATTCAGTATAAGGAAGAGAGTGGTCTTTAGATTTGAAGATAAGTGTTTCTCTCAAGGTATGTTATCTCACAAGCTTTGATAGAATATGCAGGATCCTCTTAATTCCCTAACTTTCCTGAAAATTCCTGTTACCTCACATCAAGCAGCTGTTTTAAGCTAGCAGCTTCTTGCCTCATCTTGGGTCCTTCCCCTGATCAAGCAGCAACTTCCTTATGTAAGTTACGATTGTCCCCTACCTGTTGGAAATAATCTACTACTTGGTACTCTAGGTCACAGATGTTAGTGGAAATGCTATTCCAGCCTTCTTTTATATTTTTTCTTCTTCCTTACCATGTATAAGTATCCTTTTCTGATTTGGTTAGGATGTGGTGTATATTGAAGTTGGATTAACAAGGGGGCCCCACTTACTGATGGTTCCTTCAGCAACCTTTCACAGTTGTGACATTTGAGAAATATGGTACATACAATTAGAACATTACTAATGCCTCAGAATAGTGACAGATTTGATAAAACAAACTCATTTCAATTTCCCACATTAAATGTATATGTATATTTATTTTATGTATATATGTATTATACTTTGTCGCTGTCTCCTGCATTAGCAAGGTAGCGCAAGGAAACAGACGAAAGAATGGCACAACCCACCCACATAACTCATGCATATACATAAATGCCCTCACACGCACATATACATGCCTATACTTTTCAACGTATACATACATATACATACACAGACATATACACATGTACATATTCATACATGCTGCCTTCATCCATTCCCACCGCCACCCTGCCACCACATGAAATGGCACCCCCTCCCCCTGCGTGTGCGCGATGTAGCGCTAGGAAAAGACAACAAAGGCCACATTCGTTCACACTCAGTCTCTAGCTGTCATGTGTAATGCACCGAACTACAGCTCCCTTTCCACATCCAGACCCCACAAAACTTTCCATGGTTTACCCCAGACGCTTCACATGCCCTGGTTCAATCCATTGACAGCATGCTGACCCCAGTATACCACATCATTTTGATTCACTCTATTCCTTGCACGCCTTTCACCCTCCTGTATGTTCAGGCCCCAATCGCTCAAAATCTTTTTCATTCCATCCTCTCACCTCCAATTTGGTCTCCCACTTCTGCTCATTCCCTCCACCTCTGACACATATATCCTCTTTGTCAATCTTTCCTCACCCATTCTCTCCATGTGACCAAACCATTTCAATACACCCTCTTCTGCTCTCACAACCACGCTCTTTTTATTACCACATCTCTCATACCCTTTCATTACTTACTCAATCAAACCGCCTCGCACCACATATTGTCCTCAAACATCTCATTTCCAGCACATCCACCCTCCGCACAACCCTTATTCATAGCCCATACCTCACAACCTTATAACATTGTTGGAACCACTATTCCTTCACACATACCCATATTTGCTCTCTCAGATAACGTTCTCAACTTCCCCATATTCTTCACTGCTTCCAGAATCTTTGCCAACTCCCCCACCCTGTGACTCACTTCCGCTTCCTTGGTTCCATCTGCTGCCAAATCTACTCCCAGATAGCTAAAACAGATCAGTTCCTCCAATTTTTCTCCATTCAAACATACCTCCCAATTTACTTGACCCTCAACCCTACTGAACCTAATAACCTTGATCTTTTTCACCCGAATCAGCCACCAGCACTGTATCATCAGTGAACAACAACTGACTCACTTCCCAAGCACTTTCATCCACAACAGACTGCATACTTGCCCCTCACTCCAAAACTCTTGCATTCACCTCCCTAACAACCCCATCCATAAACAAATTAAACAACCATGGAGATATCACACACCCCCACCCCTACCACAATCTGACACTCACTGGGAACCAATCACTTTCCTCTCTTCACACTCGTACACATGCCTTACATCCTCGATAAAAACTTTTCACTGCTTCTAGCAACTTGCTTCCCACACCATATACTCTTACTACCTTCCACAAAGCATCTCTATCAACTCTCTCATATGCCTTCTCCAGATCCATAAATGCTACATACAGATCTATCTGTTCTTCTAAGTATTTCTTACATACATTCTTCAAAGCAAATACCTGATCCACACATCCTCTATCACTTCTGAAACCACACTGCTCTTCCCCAATCTGATACTCTATACATGCCTTGACCCTCTCAATCAATACCCTCCCATATAATTTCTCAGGAATACTCAACTAACTTATACCTCTGTAATTTGAACACTCACCTTTATCCCCTTTGCCTTTGTACAGAGGCACTATGCATGCATTGAATATCTTCACCAACCAGTCAACAACACAGTCACCCCCTTTTTTTAATAAATTTCACAGCAATACCATCCAAACCTGTCACCTTGCCAGCTTTCATCTTCCGCAAAGCTTTCTCTACCTCTTCCCTGTTTACCAAATCACTCTCCCTGACCCTCTCACTTCGCACCTCACTTCAACCAAAACACTCTATATCTGACATTCTATCATCAAACACATTCAACAAACCTTCAAAACACTTGCTTCGTCTCCCTCTCACTTCACCATTACTTGTTATTACCTCCCAATTTTCCCCCTTCACTGATGTTCCCATTTGTTCTCTTGTCTTACACACCTTGTTTGCCTCCTTCCAATACATCTTTTTATTCTCCCTTTAAGTTAATGATACTATCTTGCCCCAACTCTCACTTCCCCTCCTTTTCACCTGTTTACCTCTTGCCTCTTCCTTTTATACATCTTCCAGTCATTTGCACTATTTCCCTGCAAAAATTGTCCGATGCCTTTCTCATCTCGTTCACTAACAATCTTACTTCTTCATCCCACCACTCACTTCCCTTTCTAATCTGCCCACCTCCCACCTTTCTCATGCCATAGACATCTTTTGTGCAAGCCATCACTGCTTCCCTAAATACATCCCATTCCTCCCCAAGTACCCTTTTGTCATTTCCTCTCACCTTTTTCTGTTCTGCACTCAATCTCTCCTGTACTTCCTCACACAAGTCTTCTTTCCAAGCTCACTTACTGTCACCACTCTCTTCACCCCTACATTCTCTCTTCTTTTCTGACAACCTCTACATATCTTCACCTTCGCCTCCACAGAATAATGATCAGAAATCCCTCCAGTTGCCCCTCTGAGCATATTAACATCCAAATGTCTCTCTTTCACGCACCTATCAATTAACAGGAGTGATGGGAGTATGTGATAGAGTGTAAGAAAGTAAACTTAAGATTGATATAGGTAAAACTGAAACTGGATGGAGAGAGATGGTTATTATTGGTGCATATGCACTTCGGCATGAGAAGAAAGATCATGAGAGGCAAGTGTTTTGGGATCAGCTGAGTGAGTTTGTTAGTAGTTTTGATGCATGTGACTGGGTTGTAGTGATGGATGATTTGAATACAAAGGTGAGTAATGTGGCAGTTGAGGGAATAATTGGTGTACATGGGGTGTTTAGTGTTGTAAATGGAAATGGTGAAGAGCTTGTGGATTTTGTCCTGAAAAAGGACTGGTGATGAGGAATACCTGGTTTAAAAAGAGAGAGATACATAAGTATACATATGTAAGTAGGAGAGATGGCCAGAGAGCATTATTGGATTACGAGTTAATTGATAGGCGTGGGAAAGAGAGACTTTTGGATGTTAATATGCTGAGAAGTGCAACTAGAGGGATGTCTGATCATCATCTTGTGGAGGCAAAGGTGGAGATTTGTAGAGGTTTTCAGAAAAGATGAGAGAATGTTGGGGTGAAGAGAGTAAGTGAACTTGGGAAGGAGATTGTGTGAGGAAGTACCAGGAGAGACTGATTACAGAATGGAAAAAGGTGAGAACAAAGGAGGTAAGGGGAGTGGGGGAGGAATGGGATGTATTTAGGGAAGCAGTGATGGCTTGTGCAAAAGATGCTTGTGGCATGAGAAGCGTGGGAGGTGGGCAGATTAGAAAGGGTAGTGAGTGGTGGGATGAAGAAGTAAGATTATTAGTGAAAGAGAAGAGAGAGGCATTTGGACAATTTTTGCAGGGAAATAATGCAAATGACTGGGAGATGTATAAAAGAAAGAGGCAGGAGGTCAAGAGAAAGGTGCAAGAGGTGAAAAAGAGGGCAAATGAGAGTTGGGGTGAGAGAGTATCATTAAATTTTTGGGAGAATAAAAAAAAAGATGTTTTGGAAGTAGGTAAATAAAGTGCGTAAGACAAGAGAACAAATGGGAACATCAGTGAAGGGCATTAATGGGGAGATGATAACAAGTAGTGGTAATGTAAGAAGGAGATGGAGTGAGTATTTTGAAGGTTTGTTAAATGTGTTGGATGATAGAGTGGCAGATATAGGGCATTTTGGTTGAGGTGGTGTGCAAAATGAGAGGGTTAGGGAGAATGATTTGGTAAACAGAGAAGAGGTAGTAAAAGCTTTGCGGAAGATGAAAGCTGGCAAGGCAGCTGGTTTGGATGGTATTGCAGTGGAATTTATTAAAAAAGGGGGTAACTGTATTGTTGATTGGTTGGTAAGGTTAGTTGATGTATGTATGACTCATGGTGAGGTGCCTGAGGATTGGCGGAATGCTTGCATAGTGCCATTGTACAAAGGCAAAGGGGATAAACGTGAGTGCTCATATTACAGAGGTATAAGTTTGTTGAGTATTCCTGGGAAATTATATGGGAGGGTATTGATTGAGAGGGTCAAAGCATGTATAGAGCATCAGATTGGGGAAGAGGAGTGTGGTTTCAGAAGTGGTAGAGGATATGTGGATCAGGTGTTTGCTTTGAAGAATGTATGTGAGAAATACTTAGAAAAGCAAATGGATTTGTATGTAGCATTTATGGATCTGGAGAAGGCATATGATAGAGTTGATAAAGATGCTCTGTGGAAGGTATTAAGAATATATGTTGTGGGAGGCAAGTTTTTATCAAGGACATAAGGCATGTGTACGTGTAGGAAGAGAGGAAAGTGATTGGTTCTCAGTGAATGTAGGTTTGCGGCAGGGATGCGTGATGTCTCCATGGTTGTTTAATTTGTTTATGGATGGGGTAGTTAGGGAGGTAAATGCAAGAGTTTTGGAAAGAGGGGCAAGTATGCAGTCTGTTGTGGATGAGAGTGCTTGGGAAGTGAGTCGGTTGTTGTTCGCTGATGATACAGCGCTGGTGACTGAGTTTGGTATAGTGTGTGAAAGAAGAAAGCTGAGAGTAAATGTGAATAAGAGCAAGGTTATTAGGTACAGTTGTGTTGAGGGACAAATCAATTGGGAAGTAAGTTTGAATGGAGAAGAAGTGGAGCAAGTGAAGTGTTTTAGATATCTGGGAGTGGATTTGGCAGCGGATGGAACCATGGAAGCAGAAGTGAATCATAGGGTGGGGGAGGGGGCAAAAGTTCTGTGAACGTTGAAGAATGTGTGGAAGTTGAGAACGTTATCTTGGAATGCAAAAATGGGTATGTTTGAAGGAATAGTGGTTCCAACAATGATATATGGTTGCGAGGTGTGGGCTATGGATAGAGTTGTGCGCAGGAGGGTGGATGTGCTGGAAATGAGATGTTTGAGGACAATATGTGATGTGAGGTGGTTTGATCGAGTAAGTAATGAAAGGGTAAGAGAGATGTGTGGTAATAAAAAGAGTGTGGTTGAGAGGGCAGAAGAGGGTGTTTTGAAATGGTTTGGTCACGTGGAGATAATGAGTGAGGAAAGATTGACCAAGAGGATATGTGTGTCAGAGGTGGAGGGAACGAGGAGAAGTGGGAGACCAAATTGGAGATGAAAAGATGAAGTGAAAAAGATTTTGAGTGATCCGGGCCTGAACATGCAGGAGGGTGAAAGGAGTGAAAGGAATAGAGTGAATTAGAACGATGTGTTATTCAGGGGTCAACGTGCTGTCAATGGATTGAACCAGGGCTTTTGAAGCGTCTGGGATAAACCATGGAAAGTTTTGTGGGGCCTGGATGTGGAAAGGGAGCTGTGGTTTCAGTGCATTATACCTGACAGCTAGAGAGTGAGTGTGAACGAATGTGGCCTTTGTTGTCTTTTCTTGGATCTACCTCGCGCAAATGTGGAGGTAAGGGGTTGTTATTTCATATGTGGTGGTGGCGACGGGAATGAATAAGGGCAGACAGTATGAATTATGTATATGTGTATATATGTATATCTCTATGTGTGTATATATATGTATACGTTGAGATGTATAGGTATGTATATGTGTGTGTGTGTGTGTGGACGTGTATGTTTATACATGTGTATGTGGGTGGGTTGGGACATTCTTTCGTCTGTTTCCTTGTGCTACCTTGCTAACGCTGGAGACAGCGACAAAGTATAATAATAATTTATTATTTTTTTTTTTTGTCGCTGTCTCCCGCGTTTGCGAGGTAGCGCAAGGAAACAGACGAAAGAAATGGCCCAACCCACCCCCATACACATGTATATACATACGTCCACACACGCAAATATACATACCTACACAGCTTTCCATGGTTTAACCCAGACGCTTCACATGCCTTGATTCAATCCACTGACAGCACGTCAACCCCGGTATACCACATCGCTCCAATTCACTCTATTCCTTGCCCTCCTTTCACCCTCCTGCATGATCAGGCCCCGATCACACAAAATCTTTTTCACTCCATCTTTCCACCTCCAATTTGGTCTCCCTCTTCTCCTCGTTCCCTCCACCTCCGACACATATATCCTCTTGGTCAATCTTTCCTCACTCATTCTCTCCATGTGCCCAAACCATTTCAAAATACCCTCTTCTGCTCTCTCAACCACGCTCTTTTTATTTCCACACATCTCTCTTACCCTTACGTTACTTACTCGATCAAACCACCTCACACCACACATTGTCCTCAAACATCTCATTTCCAGCACATCCATCCTCCTGCGCACAACTCTATCCATAGCCCACACCTCGCAACCATACAACATTGTTGGAACCACTATTCCTTCAAACATACCCATTTTTGCTTTCCGAGATAATGTTCTCGACTTCCACACATTCTTCAAGGCTCCCAGAATTTTCGCCCCCTCCCCCACCCTATGATCCACTTCCGCTTCCATGGTTCCATCCGCTGCCAGATCCACTCCCAGATATCTAAAACACTTCACTTCCTCCAGTTTTTCTCCATTCAAACTCACCTCCCAATTGACTTGACCCTCAACCCTACTGTACCTAATAACCTTGCTCTTATTCACATTTACTCTTAACTTTCTTCTTTCAAACACTTTACCAAACTCAGTCACCAGCTTCTGCAGTTTCTCACATGAATCAGCCACCAGCGCTATATCATCAGCGAACAACAACTGACTCACTTCCCAAGCTCTCTCATCCACAACAGACTTCATACTTGCCCCTCTTTCCAAAACTCTTGCATTCACCTCCCTAACAACCCCATCCATAAACAAATTAAACAACCATGGAGACATCACACACCCCTGCCGCAAACCTACATTCACTGAGAACCAATCACTTTCCTCTCTTCCTACACGTACACATGCCTTACATCCTCGATAAAAACTTTTCACTGCTTCTAACAACTTGCCTCCCACACCATATATTCTTAATACCTTCCACAGAGCATCTCTATCAACTCTATCATATGCCTTCTCCAGATCCATAAATGCTACATACAAATCCATTTGCTTTTCTAAGTATTTCTCACATACATTCTTCAAAGCAAACACCTGATCCACACATCCTCTACCACTTCTGAAACCACACTGCTCTTCCCCAATCTGATGCTCTGTACATGCCTTCACCCTCTCAATCAATACCCTCCCATATAATTTACCAGGAATACTCAACAAAATTATACCTCTGTAATTTGAGCACTCACTCTTATCCCCTTTGCCTTTGTACAATGGCACTATGCACGCATTATTATTATTATTATTATTATTATTATTATTATTATACTTTGTACCAGTATTTTGTATTATATATGATATATTTATTTATTTTATTTTTTATTATAGTTCGTCGCTGTCTCCTGCATTAGCAAGGTAGCGCAAGGAAACAGACGAAAGAATGGTCCAACCCACCCCACATACACTTGTATATACATACACGTCCACACACAGCACATATACATACCTATACATCTCATCTCAACGTATACATTTATACACACACACACAGACATATACACATGTACATAATTCATACTGTCTGCCCTTATTCATTCCTGTCGCCACCCCACCACACATGAAATGACAACCCCCTCCCCCCGCATCAGCGAGGTAGCGCCAGGGAACAGAAAAAGATTGACCATCCATCATATTTATGTTGATTTGTTATACCTAATCACTGTCTTTTGTGTCTATGAGGTAGTGCAAGGAAACTGTCGAAGAATGGTCCTACCCCCCTACTTACATCTATATGTACATAAACACCCACATATACATACACATGTGCATACATATACATGCACATATACAGACACATACATTTCAACGTATAGATACATATACATTCATAGGCATATACATATATACACATGTACATATTCCTATTTCATTCATTTCCGTTGCCACCCCACCACACAGGAAACAGCATCTCTCTCTCTCTCTCTCTCTCTCTCTCTCTCTCTCTCTCTCTCTCTCTCTCTCTCTCTCTCTCTCTCTCTCTCTCTCTCTATATATATATATAGTTAGTGCCAGGAGAAGGCAAAAAGGCCATATTCATTCACAGTCAGTCTCTAGCTGTCATGTGTAATCCACCCAAGCTCCCTTTCCACATCCATGCCCCACAGACCTTTCCATGGTTTACCCCAGATGCTTCATATGCCTTGGTTCAATCCAATGACAGCACATCCACCCGGGTATACCATATTGTTCCAATTCTCTCTATTCCATGCACACCTTTCACCCTCCTTTATGTTCAGGCCCCGATCGCTCAACATCTTTTTCTCTCCATCCTTCCCCCTCCAATTTGGTCTCCCACTTCTTCTTCTTCCCTCCACTCTGAAACATATATCCTCTTGGTCGATCTTTCCTTACTCATTCTCTCCATGTCCAAACCATTTCAACATACCCTCTTCTGCTCTTTCAACCACACTCTTTATTACCACACATCCCTCTTACCCTTTCATTACTTACTCGATCAAACCACCTCACACCACACATTGTCCTCAAACATTTCATTTCCATCACATCCACCCTCCTCCACTCATCCCTATCTATAGCCTGCACCTCGCAACCATATATCATTGTTGGAACCACTATTCCTTCAAACATACCCAATTTCAAACATACCCAATTTTTCTCCGAGATAACGTTTTCGCCTTCCAGACATTCATCAACGCTCCCAGAACCTTCACCTCCTCCCCCACCCTGTGACTCACTTCCACTTCCATGGTTCCATCTGCTGGCAAGTCCGCTCCCAGATATCTGAAACACTTCACTTCCTCCAGTTTTTCTCCATTCAAACTTACCTCCCATTTGACTTGCCCCTCAACCCTACTGAATCTAATAACCTTTCTCTTATTCACATTTACTCTTAACTTTCTCCTTTCGCACACTTTACCATACTTAGTCACCAACTTCTGCAGTTTCTCACCCGAATCAGCCACCAGTGCTGTATCATCAGCGAGCAACAACTGACTCGCTTCCCAAGTCCTCACATCCACAACAGATTGCATACTTTCACCTTGTTCCCCTTTGCCTTTGTACAGTGGCACTATGCATGCATTCTGCCAATCCTCAGGCACTTCACCATGATCCATACATACATAGAATACCCTTACCAATCTGTCAACAGCACAGTCACCCCTGTTTTTGATAAATTCCACTGCAATACCATCCATACCCACCACCTTGCTGGCTTTCATCTGCAAAGCTTTCACTTCCTCTTCTCTGTTTACCGAATCATTCTCCCTGACCCTCTCACTTCGCACACCATCCTGACCAAAACACCCTATGTCTGCCACTCTATCATCAAACACATTCAACAAACCTTCTCGGTACTCTCTCCATCACCTCACTTCATCATTACTTATTTTTAACTTTCTATTTGCCCCCTTCACTGATGTTTCCATTTGTTTTCTTGTTTTATGCACTTTGTTTACCTCCTTCCAAAACATCTTTTTTTTTTTCTTTTTTTTTTATTATACTTTGTCGCTGTCTCCCGCGTTTGCGAGGTAGCGCAAGGAAACAGACGAAAGAAATGGCCCAACCTCCCCCCCCATACACATGTATATACATACGTCCACACACGCAAATATACATACCTACACAGCTTTCCATGGTTTACCCCAGACGCTTCACATGCCTTGATTCAATCCACTGACAGCACGTCAACCCCGGTATACCACATCGCTCCAATTCACTCTATTCCTTGCCCTCCTTTCACCCTCCTGCATGATCAGGCCCCGATCACACAAAATCTTTTTCACTCCATCTTTCCACCTCCAATTTGGTCTCCCTCTTCTCCTCGTTCCCTTCACCTCCGACACATATATCCTCTTGGTCAGTCTTTCCTCACTCATTCTCTCCATGTGCCCAAACCACTTCAAAACACCCTCTTCTGCTCTCTCAACCACGCTCTTTTTATTTCCACACATCTCTCTTACCCTTACGTTACTCACTCGATCAAACCACCTCACACCACACATTGTCCTCAAACATCTCATTTCCAGCACATCCATCCTCCTGCGCACAACTCTATCCATAGCCCACGCCTCGCAATCATACAACATTGTTGGAACCACTATTCCTTCAAACATACCCATTTTTGCTTTCCGAGATAATGTTCTCGACTTCCACACATTCTTCAAGGCCCCCAGAATTTTCGCCCCCTCCCCCACCCTATGATCCACTTCCGCTTCCATGGTTCCATCCGCTGCCAGATCCACTCCCAGATATCTAAAACACTTCACTTCCTCCAGTTTTTCTCCATTCAAACTCACCTCCCAGTTGACTTGACCCTCAACCCTACTGTACCTAATAACCTTGCTCTTATTCACATTTACTCTTAACTTTCTTCTTCCACACACTTTACCAAACTCAGTCACAGCTTCTGCAGTTTCTCACATGAATCAGCCACCAGCGCTGTATCATCAGCGAACAACAACTGACTCACTTCCCAAGCTCTCTCATCCCCAACAGACTTCATACTTGCCCCTCTTTCCAAAACTCTTGCATTTACCTCCCTAACAACCCCATCCATAAACAAATTAAACAACCATGGAGACATCACACACCCCTGCCGCAAACCTACATTCACTGAGAACCAATCACTTTCCTCTCTTCCTACACGTACACATGCCTTACATCCTCGATAAAAACTTTTCACTGCTTCTAACAACTTGCCTCCCACACCATATATTCTTAATACCTTCCACAGAGCATCTCTATCAACTCTATCATATGCCTTCTCCAGATCCATAAATGCTATATACAAATCCATTTGCTTTTCTAAGTATTTCTCACATACATTCATCAAAGCAAACACCTGATCCACACATCCTCTACCACTTCTGAAACCACACTGCTCTTCCCCAATCTGATGCTCTGTACATGCCTTCACCCTCTCAATCAATACCCTCCCATATAATTTACCAGGAATACTCAACAAACTTATACCTCTGTAATTTGAGCACTCACTCTTATCCCCTTTGCCTTTGTACAATGGCACTATGCACGCATTCCGCCAATCCTCAGGCACCTCACCATGAGTCATACACCATGAGTCATACATCTTTTTATCCTCCCTAAAATTTAATGGTACTCTTTCTCCCCAACTCTCATTTTTATCTCTTGCACCTTTCTCGACCTCCTGCCACTTTCTTTTATACATCTCCCAGTCATTTGCAGTACTTCCCTGCAAAAATCTTCCAAACACCTCTCTCTTCTCTTTCACTAACAACCTTACTTCTTCACACCACACACTACCCTTTCTAATCTGCCCTCATACAAAGACATACATATATACACATATTCATATTCATACTTGCTTGCCTTAACCCATTCCTTGCACTACCTCGCCCCACAGGAAACAGCATTGCTACCCTCTGCTTCAGGAAGGTAGTGCCAGGAAAACAGACAAAAAGGCTACATTCGTTCATGCTTAGTCTCTAACTGTCATGTGTAGTACATTGAAACCATAGCTCTCTACCCACTTCCAAACCCCACAGACCTTTCCACGGTTTACCCCAGACGCTTCACATGCCCTGGTTCAATCCATTGACAGTACGTCAACCCTGGTGTACCACATTGTTCCAATTCTCTCGATTCCTTACACACCTCTCACCCTCCTGTATGTTCGGGCCCCAATCGCTCAAAATTTTTTCACGCCATCCTTCCACCTCCAGTTTGGTCTCCCACTTCTTCTTGTTCCCTCCACCTCTGACACATATCCCCTTTGTCAATCTTTCCTCACTCATTCTCTCCATATGTCCAGACCATTTCAACACTCCCTTCTGCTCTCTTAACCACACTCTTTTTATGTCCACATATCTCTCTTACCCTTTCATCACTTGGTCGATGGAACCACCTCACACCACATATTGTCCTCGAACATTTCATTTCCAATACATACACCCTCCTATGCACAACCCTATCTATAGCCCATGTCTCAACCATATAACATTGTTAGAACTACTATTCCTTCACACGTACCCATTTTTGCTCTCGAGATAGCATTCTCTCCTTCTACATGTTCATCTCTCCCAGAACCTTCGCCCCTTTCTCCACCCTGTGACTCATTCTGCTTCCATGGTTCCATTCACTGCTAAGTCCACTCCCAGATATCTAAAGCACTTCACCCTAATTTTTCTCCATTCAAACGCATCCCAATTAACTTGTCCCTCAACCTTACTGAACTTAATAACCTTACTCTTATTCACATTTACTCTCAATTTTCTCCTTTCACACTTTTTCTGAACTCAGTCACCAACTTCTACAGTTTGTCACTCCAATCAGCCACTAGAGCTGTATCATCGGCAAACGTCTACAGACTTGCTTCCCAGGCCCTCTCATCCCCAACAGACTGCTTACTCGCCCTGTCTCCAAAGCTCTTGCATTTACCTCCCTAACCACCCCATCCATAAACAAATTGAACATCAATGGAGACATCACACACACCTGCCGCAGACTGACATTTACTGGGAACCAATCATTCTCCTCTCTTCCTACTTGATTTACTGGGAACCAATCATTTTCCTCTCTTCCTACTTGTACACACATTCCTTACATTCTTGGTAAAATCGTTTCACTGCTTCAAGCAACTTACCTCCCTCTCCATATACTCTTTAAGGTCTTCCACAAAGCATCTCTTATCAACCCTATCATATACCTTCTCCAGATCCATAAACATTACATAAATATCCATCTGTTTTTTCTAGGTATTTCTCACACATTCTTCAAAGCAGACATTTGCACATCCTCTACCACTTCTGAAACCGCAGTGCTCTTCCCCAGTCTGATGCTCTGTACATGCCTTTTCCATCTCAGTCACTACCCTCCCATATAATTTCCCAGGAATACTCAATAAACTTATGTCTTTGTGGTTTGAATGCTCACCTCCATCCCCTTTGCCTTTGTGCAATGGCACTGTGCGTGCATTCTGCCAATCCTCAGGCACTTCACCATGATCCATACATACATTGAATATCCTTATCAACCAAGCAACAACACAGTCACCCCTTTTTTAATAAATTTTTCTGCAGTACCTTCCACACCTGCCACCTTGCTGGATTTCATCTTCTGCAAAGTATTCTCTAACCAAACCAAACTCTGTCATCAAACACATTCAACAAACCTTCAAAATACTCTCTCCATCTCCTCACTTCATCATTACCTGTTAATCACTTCCCTTCCCTTGCCCCCTTCACTGATGTTTCCATTTGTTCTCTTGTCTTACACACATTATTTACCTCCTTCCAAAACATCTTTTTATTGTCCTTAAAGTTTAATTTAACTCTCTTCCCAACTCTTCATTTGCCCTTTTTTTCAACTCTTGCAGTTTCCTCTTGACTTCTTGTCACTTTCTTTTGTACATCTCCCAGTCATTTGTACTCCATCCTTGTAATATCTTCCAAACGCCTCTCTTATCTTTTTTACTAACAACTTTGCTTTTTCATCCCACCACTCACTACCCTCTCTAATCTGCTCACCTCCTGCCTTTCTCATACCACATGAAAGATGCATGTGCCATCACTGCTTCTCTAAATATTTCCCACTCCTCACCCACTCCCCTCACATCAATTGCTTTCACCTTTTGCCACTCTACACTTGATCTCTCTTGGTGCTTCCTCACACAAGTCTCCTTTCCAAGCTCACGTACTCTCAATTTTTAAAAGAGGAAACAGGAGTCAAGCAGGAGTGCTCATCCTCCTTGAAGGCTCAGATTGGGGTGTGTCTGAATGTGTGTGAATGTAACCAAGATGAGAAGAAAGGAGAGAAAGGTAGTATGTTTGAGGAAAGAAATCTGGATGTTCTGGCTCTGAGTGAAACAAAGCTCAAGGATAAAGGGAGAGAATAGTTTAGAAAAGTCTTGGGAGTAAAGTCAGGGGTTGGTGATAGAACAAAAGCTAAGAAAGAAGTAGCACTACTCCTGAAGCAGGTGTTTTGGGAGTTTGTGACGGGGGGTAAGGAAGTAAATTCTAGATTGATGTGGGTAAAAGTGAAAGTGGATGGAGAGAGATGGGTGATTATTAGTGCTTATGCATTTGGTCATGAGAGGCAAGTATTTGGGGAGCAGTTGAGTGAATGTGGCAGCAGCTTTGGTGCACGAGACTGGGTATTAGTGATGAATGATTTAAATGCAAAGGTGGTTGATGTGGCAGTAGAGGGTATGATTTGTGTACATGGGGTGTTCATTATTGTGAATGGAAATGGTGAAGAGCTTGTGGATTTGTGCCCTGAGAAAAGACTAGCAATTGGGAATACCTGGATTATAAAGAGAGATATACGTATGTGAATAGGAGAGAGTGTTTAAAGGCATTATTAGATTACCTGTTAATTGATAGGTGTATAAAAGAGAGACTTTTGGATGTTAATCTTTTGAGAGGGGTAGCTGGTAGTATGTCTGATCACTATCTTGTGGAGGCGAAGGTGAAGATTTGTATAGGTTTTCAAAAAAAAGGAAAATGAAGCAGGAGTTATGGGAGTATGTGATAGAGTGTAAGAAAGTAAATTCTAGATTGATTTAGGTAAAACTGAAAGTGGACAGAGAGAGATGGGTGATTATTGGTGCCTATGCACCTGGTCATGAGAAAAAAGATCATGAGAGGCAAGTGTTTTGAGAGCAGCTGAGTGAGTGTGTTACCAGCTTTGATGCATGAGATCGGTTATAGTGATGGGGGATTTAAATGTGAAGGTGAAAAATTGGCAGTTGAGGGTATGATTGGTGTACATGGGGTGTTCAGTGTTGTAAATGGAAATGGTGAAGAGCTTTTAGATTTGTGTGCTGAAAAAGGACTGGTGATTGGGAATACCTGGTTTAAAAAGAGAGATATACATAGATATACATATGTGAGTAGGATAGATGGTCAAAGGATATTATTGGATTACATGTTGATTAATAGGCATATAAAAGAGAGACTTCTGGATGTTAATGTGCTGATAGAGGCTGCTGTAAGGATGTCTGATCACTATCTTTTGGAGGCAAAGGTGAAGCTTTGTAGAGGATTCCAGAAAAGAATAGAGAATGTTAGGGAGAAGAGAGTGGTTAGAGTAAGTGAGCTTGGAAAGGAAACTTTTGTGAGGAGGCACCAGGAGAGATTGAGTGTTGAATGGCAAAAGGTAAGAGCAAATGACATAAGGGGAGTTGGTGAGGAATGGAATGTATTTAGGGAAGCTGTGATGGCTTGCGCAAAAGTGGCACGTGGCTTGAGAAATGTGGGATATGGGCAGATTAGTAAGGGTAGTTAGTGGTGGAATAAAGAAGTAATGTTGTCAGTGAAAGAGAAAAGAAAGGTGTTTATAATGCAGATAGAAAAGACAAAACTTCCTTCTCGATGGTAGGGCAATCTGTTGGGTTAAACCTTCTTAGCAATGCTAACAGGGCAATCAACCCTCTGTCTGCCCTCCTGCAAGAGGATGGCACCAGTTCCTGCATCACTGGCATCTACTGCTAACCTCTTTGGAACGTGGAAAATAGTAGAACAGTTAAAAAGTATGGCTCTTGACTGATGAGAGGCTGTCTCACACTGCTCTTTCCAGATATATCTGACTTCATTTTTCAATAGATTTGTGAGAGGGGCTACAATTATGGAAAAGTTAGTAATGAACACCCTGTAGTATCCAACCATAACCAAGAAACACTTCAGTTCTCTTTTAGATTGGGGGGGACATCTAGGGGCTAACACTTAGTCCTTAACTATTGGTGGAAGAAGGGGACTGGCAGTCCTTGGTGCAGAACCGATAGGTCTTGTTGGGCTCGGGTATAAGGGTTATGAGTGAGCTCCTCTGTGACTGACACAGCTCCATCAGATCATGCTCCAGCATGTAGTCCAGCTCCTCCTGTAGAATGGTAGCTCACTGTGGACTTACCCGGTAAGGAACCTGTTTAATAGACCAGGGGTCTCCCACTTCCACATCAGAATTAGTCAGGGAGACCCTTCTAGGTGAGCTTTGGCACACCTCTGGGTGTTAACAGCAGGGCAGCTTTCTTCACCCTCCACCCGTTGCTTCTCAGTCAGGTGTGAAAGGTTCTCCTCCTTCCTGTCCTCTCCTCCATCAGATCCCCAGTTCCCTAGGGCACCTGCAGCTAGATCGTATTCTTCGTAACATGCAGCTCCCACTGGATGGTGGGTCTTGCAAGCTGGTACATTCTGCTTGAAAGGGGTAGAATCATGATTAACATGATGTTTAAGCACCGGTTGGAGTATTGAAAGTAATGTCTTGTTGCCCATCTCAAGGCTCCTCAATTGAGACTGTCTGTCATGCCATCTCATCATTCGGTCCTGGGCCTCTCTTGAATGGGCCCGAGACAAATCATCAGCCTGACCCACTGGCTCTTGTTTGGATTCGAAACCAGCACAGGAGGTATCACACAGCTTCTCACCAATCCTCAATCTCTCTGCCTCAACAGAATCTACACCAGCTGAGTGGGTATCACACAGGCCCACTTCACTGTCTTCATTCTCAGGGTGTGTCCTTAGTTTCTCCATCTCAATGGAGTCAGAATAGCCAAGAGGGTATCACACAGCACGACCTCACTGGTATCACTCTCAGAGAGCATACTCAGTTCCTCTGTCTCAGAGGAGTCTACACCAGCACTGAGGGTATCACACAGCTTCCTCTTACTGGTGTCATTCTCAGAGTGTGTCCTCTGTTCCTCCATCTCAACGGAGTCTTCACCAGCAGAGAGGGTGTCACACAGCTTCCTCTCACTGGTCTCACTCTCAAGAAGTATTCTCAATTCCTCTGTTTCAACAGAGTCTACACCAGTTGACGGGTATCGCATAGCTTCCTCTCACTGATATCACTCTTAGAGAGTGGTTTCGGTCTCTTTCTCAACGGCCTGCTCTGCTAGCTGCCACAGATCTGGTATCCGCATACTTGGGGACTATCTCTGGTACCTCTTCCTCAAGTTGCGCTGTCTCTGTGGACTCCGCCGGTCCCGTAGGCAAATCGGCACTGGATTCATCTTTCATCCCACTACATCATTGCCTAACACAAAGTCCACTCCTGAGACAGGCAACCCATCCACAATCCCCACAAGAGCATGGCCCGTGAAGAGATCTGCTTCCACTCACGCATCAACTAGTTCCTTGAGCCTCCACAGTCCATCTAACAGGACTCGGTCATCAGACTCTCCCCTCTGCTTTAAACCATCCAACATCAGGGACTGCAGCGCACTTAAATCCCACAGTACAGTTATTTTTCTTCGTACTTCACATCTACTGACATATCCCTTAAACAGGATTGCGTTGTAGTTCCCCTAAAATGAATCCTTTACAACAGACTGACTACCTCTCTTGCAGCCCCCACTTTCCTAAGAGCAGGATTAGCCTCACTTACATTACTAGGTGGCCCTCAAGTTGAAAAGAGACTCCCTGGCCTACCCTTAGTAGAGTCTCTGGATTCCTTGACCCTAGCCCAGCACTCACTCACCTGGTGCCCAACCTTGCCACAATTAAAACAAGCCTTAACCTTCTCGGGGTTGTTCCTCAGACTCCTAGGAGCCTCCAGCAAGGGAGCAGATTCAGGTGGGGTTACATTATGACTGGATTTTCCTTTGCCATCGAAACCCTTTGAAAGTCTCCCTGTACCGAGTTTGTGAATCAGCGCGTACTGATCCGCTAGTACCCCATCCGTATCAACAGACTTCACTTCTTGACCATTTAAATAATTAAGCACTTCAGGGGTTACACTATTCTTACGTTTTTCTGGTATCACTAATTCTTGTAAGTTCAGCAAACTCACAAACTTGTTTGGAGCTTAGCCACTGTGTGCATAAATCGCCCTTTTTGCGAAAATACTCTACATAGGTCTGATCAGGACTCTTACTCTTAGCTCTAAACTTGCATCTGTAAGCTTATGGTGATAACTCATAAGCTTTCAGCATAACATCCTTCACGACCTCATAATCAGTATATTGTCTGTAGACAACTCGGTGTATACGGTCTGAGCCTTACTAAGGACTAAGGACAGGTTGCAACAAAAATCAACCAAGACAGCTTTGGCCAAGAGATCTGATTGGCAACATTTTCAAATGTATGGAAAAGTTTTGTTACATCATTTTCACAGAACTTTGCTACAAAATTTATGTGTCTCATAAAATCAAATACTGGTACTGGCTTTGATGCGCCGTCATAATTTCTCTTGTTCCAAAGTTAATTTGCTCCGTTCAGTCCGTTCCCTCTGTATCTGTAGCTTAGCTTGTTGACTCCTCACCTCTTCTGTATGTGCCTTTGCATTAATCCTAGCTAGTTCAGTCTGTTCCTTCTATACCTGTAGCTTAGCTTGTTCTCTTTCTGCATTAAGTCTAGCAATCTGTAGTTTGAACTGCAAGTATTCGGGATTAACATTAACATCACTAGAGATATGGGGAGGGATCAAGGCTTTGGCGGACCGTGATGATGGAAAGGTATCGTCAACACTAATTTCAACATCAACACAGCACCTACGATGTGGTCACCACCTAAATGATTTATTGATAAGGTCTCCAACTCTACTTTTAAGAGCATTCCGGTCGTACACTCCTCCAAACCCATCTGCAACAAGTCATAAGTTGTAAGCTGTTAAAGATCTTATGTCACTGGGAGAGGGCTCAGATCGACAGAAACGTCTCTTGTCAGTGGCATGATTAACGAATCGGGGAGAGAGACTATGTTAAGGCAAGAAAAATCCTGGCACAAGGTTGCCAATTTTGTTTTTTGTTACGCTGCTAGCAGGGTTGTCAATTTTATTTATGCAACACTGGATAATGCTCTCTTTCTTTTCTTTCCTTTCATACATTCGCCTTTTCCCGCATTAGCGAGGTAGCGTTAAAAACAGAGGACTGGGCCTTTGAGGGAATAACCTAACCTGGCCCCTTCTCTGTTCCTTCTTTTGGAGAAAAAAAAAAAAAAATGAGAGGGGAGGATTTCCAGCCCCCTGCTCCCTTCCCTTTTAGTCGCCTTCTATGACACGCAGGGAATATGTGGGAAGTATTCTTTCTCCCCTATCTCCAAGGAGGATATATATATATATATATATATATATATATATATATATATATATATATATATATATATATATATATATATATATATATATATCTTTTTCTTTCTTTCAAACTATTCGCCATTTCCCGCGTTAGCGAGGTAGCGTTAAGAACAGAGGACTCGGCCTTTGAGGGAACATCCTCACCCGGCCCCCCTCTCTGTTCCCTCTTTTGGAAAACTAAAAAAAAAAAAAATGAGAGGGGAGGATATCCAGCCCCCCACTCCCTATATATATATATATATATATATATATATATATATATATATATATATATATATATATATATATATATATATATATATTGCAGTGGAATTTATTAAAAAAGAGGGTGACTGTATTGTTGACTGGTTGGTAAGGTTATTTAATGTATGTATGACTCATGGTGAGGTGCCTGAGGATTGGCGGAATGCGTGCATAGTGCCATTGTACAAAGGCAAAGGGGATAAGAGTGAGTGCTCAAATTACAGAGGTATAAGTTTGTTGAGTATTCCTGGTAAATTATATGGGAGGGTATTGATTGAGAGGGTGAAGGCATGTACAGAGCATCAGATTGGGGAAGAGCAGTGTGGTTTCAGAAGTGGTAGAGGATGTGTGGATCAGGTGTTTGCTTTGAAGAATGTATGTGAGAAATACTTAGAAAAGCAAATGGATTTGTATGTAGCATTTATGGATCTGGAGAAGGCATATGATAGAGTTGATAGAGATGCTCTGTGGAAGGTATTAAGAATATATGGTGTGGGAGGAAAGTTGTTAGAAGCAGTGAAAAGTTTTTATCGAGGATGTAAGGCATGTGTACATGTAGGAAGAGAGGAAAGTGATTGGTTCTCAGTGAATGTAGGTTTGCGGCAGGGGTGTGTGATGTCTCCATGGTTGTTTAATTTGTTTATGGATGGGGTTGTTAGGGAGGTAAATGCAAGAGTTTTGGAAAGAGGGGCAAGTATGAAGTCTGTTGGGGATGAGAGAGCTTGGGAAGTGAGTCAGTTGTTGTTCGCTGATGATACAGCGCTGGTGGCTGATTCATGTGAGAAACTGCAGAAGCTGGTGACTGAGTTTGGTAAAGTGTGTGGAAGAAGAAAGTTAAGAGTAAATGTGAATAAGAGCAAGGTTATTAGGTACAGTAGGGTTGAGGGTCAAGTCAATTGGGAGGTGAGTTTGAATGGAGAAAAACTGGAGGAAGTGAAGTGTTTTAGATATCTGGGAGTGGATCTGGCAGCGGATGGAACCATGGAAGTGGAAGTGGATCATAGGGTGGGGGAGGGGGCGAAAATTCTGGGGGCCTTGAAGAATGTGTGGAAGTCGAGAACATTATCTCGGAAAGCAAAAATGGGTATGTTTGAAGGAATAGTGGTTCCAACAATGTTGTATGGTTGCGAGGCGTGGGCTATGGATAGAGTTGTTCGCAGGAGGATGGATGTGCTGGAAATGAGATGTTTGAGGACAATGTGTGGTGTGAGGTGGTTTGATCGAGTGAGTAACGTAAGGGTAAGAGAGATGTGTGGAAATAAAAAGAGCGTGGTTGAGAGAGCAGAAGAGGGTGTTTTGAAGTGGTTTGGGCACATGGAGAGGATGAGTGAGGAAAGATTGACCAAGAGAATATATGTGTCGGAGGTGGAGGGAGCAAGGAGAAGAGGGAGACCAAATTGGAGGTGGAAAGATGGAGTGAAAAAGATTTTGTGTGATCGGGGCCTGAACATGCAGGAGGGTGAAAGGAGGGCAAGGAATAGAGTGAATTGGAGCGATGTGGTATACCGGGGTTGACGTGCTGTCAGTGGATTGAATCAAGGCATGTGAAGCGTCTGGGGTAAACCATAGAAAGCTGTGTAGGTATGTATATTTGCGTGTGTGGACGTATGTATATACATGTGTATAGGGTGGGTTGGGCCATTTCTTTCGTCTGTTTTCTTGCGCTACCTCGCAAACGCGGGAGACAGCGACAAAGTATAAAAAAAAAAAAATATATATATATTATTATTATTATTATTTTGCTTTGTCGCTGTCTCCCGCGTTTGCGAGGTAGTGCAAGGAAACAGACGGAAGAAATGGCCCAACCCACCCCCATACACATGTATATACATACACGTCCACACACGCAAAATATACATACCTATACATCTCAGTGTGCACACACATATATACACACACAGACACATACATATATACCCATGCACATAATTCACACTGTCTGCCTTTATTCATTCCCATCGCCACCTTGCCACACATGGAATACCATCCCCCTCCCCCTCCTGTATGCAAGGTAGCGCTAGGAAAAGACAACAAAGGCCCCATTCGTTCACACTCAGTCTCTAGCTGTCATGCAATAATGCCCGAAACCACAGCTCCCTTTCCACATCCAGGCCCCACACAACTTTCCATGGTTTACCCCAGACACTTCACAAGCCCTGATTCAATCCACTGACAGCACGTCAACCCCGGTATACCACATCGATCCAATTCACTCTATTGCTTGCCCGCCTTTCACCCTCCTGCATGTTCAGGCCCCGATCACTCAAAATCTTTTTCATTCCATCTTTCCACCTCCAATTTGGTCTCCCACTTCTCCTCGTTCCCTCCACCTCCAACACATATATCCTCTTGGTCAATCTTTCCTCACTCATTCTCTCCATGTGCCCAAACCATTTCAAAACACCCTCTTCTGCTCTCTCAACCACACTCTTTTTATTTCCACACATCTCTCTTACTCTTACATTACTTACTCGATCAAACCACCTCACACCACACATTGTCCTCAAACATCTCATTTCCAGCACATCCACCCTCCTGTGCACAACTCTATCCATAGCCCATGCCTTGCAACCATACAACATTGTTGGAACCACTATTCCTTCAAACATACCCATTTTTGCTTTCCGAGATAATGTTCTCGACTAACACACATTCTTCAAGGCTCCCAGGATTTTCGCCCCCTCCCCCACCCTATGATTCACTTCCGCTTCCATGGTTCCATCCGCTGCCAGATCCACTCCCAGATATCTAAAACACTTTACGTCCTCCAGTTTTTCTCCATTCAAACTTACCTCCCAATTGACTTGACCCTCAACCCTACTGTACCTAATAACCTTGCTCTTATTCACATTCACTCTTAACTTTCTTCTTTCACACACTTTACCAAACTCAGTCACCAGCTTCTGCAGTTTCTCACATGAATCAGCCACCAGTTCTGTATCATCAGCGAACAACAACTGACTCACTTCCCAAGCTCTCTCATCCACAACAGACTTCATACTTGCCCCTCTTTCCAAAACTCTTGCATTCACCTCCCTAACAACCCCATCCATAAACAAATTAAACAACCATGGAGACATCACACACCCCTGTCACAAACCTACATTCACTTAGAACCAATCACTTTCCTCTCTTCCTACACGTACACATGCCTTACATCCTCGATAAAAACTTTTCACTGCTTCTAACAACTTTCCTCCCACACCATATATTCTTAATACCTTCCACAGAGCATCTCTATCAACTCTATCATATGCCTTCTCCAGATCCATAAATGCTACATACAAATCCATTTGCTTTTCTAAGTATTTCTCACATACATTCTTCAAAGCAAACACCTGATCCACACCTCCTCTACCACTTCTGAAACCACACTGCTCTTCCCCAATCTGATGCTCTGTACATGCCTTCACCCTCACAATCAATACCCTCCCTTATAATTTACCAGGAATACTCAACAAACTTATACCTGTGTAATTTGAGCACTCACTCTTATCCCCTTTGCCTTTGTACAATGGCACTATGCACGCATTCCGCCAATCCTCAGGCACCTCACCATGAGTCATACATACATTAAATAACCTTACCAACCAGTCAACAATACAGTCACCCCCTTTTTTAATAAATTCCACTGCAATACCATCCAAACCTGCTGCCTTGCCGGCTTTCATCTTCCGCAAAGCTTTTACTACCTCTTCTCTGTTTACCGAATCATTTTCCCTAACCCTCTCACTTTGCACACCACCTCGACCAAGACACCCTATATCTGCCACTCTATCATCAAACACATTCAACAAACCTTCAAAATACTCACTCCATCTCCTTCTCACATCACCACTACTTGTTATCACCTCCCCATTAGTGCCCCTCACTGAAGTTCCCATTTGCTCCCTTGTCTTACGCACTTTATTTACCTCCTTCCAGAACATCTTTTTATTCTCCCTAAAATTTAATAGTACTCTCTCACCCCAACTCTCATTTGCCCTCTTTTTCACCTCTTGCACCTTTCTCTTGACCTCCTGTCTCTTTATTTTATACATCTCCCACTCAATTGCATTTTTTCCCTGCAAAAATCGTCCAAATGCCTCTCTCTTCTCTTTCACTAATAATCTTACTTCTTCATCCCACCACTCACTACCCTTTCTAATCAACCCACCTCCCACGCTTCTCATGCCACAAGCATCTTTTGCACAATCCATCACTGATTCCCTAAATACATCCCATTCCTCCCCCACTCCCCTTACTTCCATTGTTCTCACCTTTTTCCATTCTGTACTCAGTCTCTCCTGGTACTTCCTCACACAAGTCTCCTTCCCAAGCTCGCTTACTCTCACCACCCTCTTCACCCCAACATTTACTCTTCTTTTCTGAAAACCCATACAAATCTTCACCTTAGCCTCCACAAGATAATGATCAGACATCCCTCCAGTAGCACCTCTCAGCACATTTACATCCAAAAGTCTCTCTTTCGCGCGCCTGTCAATTAACACGTAATCCAATAACGCTCTCTGGCCATCTCTCCTACTTACATACGTATACTTATGTATATCTCGCTTTTTAAACCAGGTATTCCCAATCACCAGTCCTTTTTCAGCACATAAATCTACAAGCTCTTCACCATTTCCATTTACAACACTGAACACCCCATGTATACCAATTATTCCCTCAACTGCCACATTACTCACCTTTGCATTCAAATCACCCATCACTATAACCCGGTCGCGTGCATCAAAACCACTAACACACTCATTCAGCTGCTTCCAAAACACTTTCCTCACATGATCTTTCTTCTCATGCCCAGGTGCATATGCACCAATAATCACCCATCTCTCTCCATCAACTTTCAGTTTTACCCATATCAATCGAGAATTTACTTTCTTACATTCTATCACATACTCCCACAACTCCTGATTCAGGAGTACTGCTACTCCTTCCCTTGCTCTTGTCCTCTCACTAACCTCTGACTTTACTCCCAAGACATTCCGAAACCACTCTTCCCCTTTACCCCTGAGCTTCGTTTCACTCAGAGCCAAAACATCCAGGTTCCTTTCCTCAAACATATTACCTATCTCTCCTTTTTTCACATCTTGGTTACATCCACACACATTTAGACACCCCAATCTGAGTCTACGAGGAGGATGAGCACTCCCCGCGTGACTCCTGTTTCCCATTTTTTTTTTAGAAAGTTAAGAATACAAGGAGGGGAGGATTTCTGGCCCCCCGCTCCGGTGGGGGAGGGGGCGAAAATCCTGGGAGCCTTGAAGAATGTGTGGAAGTCGAGAACATTATCTCGGAAAGCAAAAATGGGTATGTTTGAAGGAATAGTGGTTCCAACAATGTTGTATGGTTGCGAGGCGTGGGCTATGGATAGAGTTGTGCGCAGGAGGGTGGATGTGCTGGAAATGAGATGTTTGAGGACAATGTGTGGTGTGAGGTGGTTTGATCGAGTAAGTAATGTAAGGGTAAGAGAGATGTGTGGAAATAAAAAGATCGTGGTTGAGAGAGCAGAAGAGGGTGTTTTGAAATGGTTTGGGCACATGGAGAGAATGTGTGAGGAAAGATTGACCAAGAGGATATATATTTCGGAGGTGGAGGGAACGAGGAGAAGTGGGAGACCAAATTGGAGGTGGAAAGATGGAGTGAAAAAGATTTTGTGTGATCGGGGCCTGAACATGCAGGAGGGTGAAAGGCGGGCAAGGAATAGAGTGAATTGGATCGATGTGGTATACCGGGGTTGACGTGCTGTCAGTGGATTGAATCAGGGCATGTGAAGCGTCTGGGGTAAACCATGGAAAGCTGTGTAGGGCCTGGATGTGGAAAGGGAGCTGTGGTTTCAGGCTTTATTGCATGACAGCTAGAGACTGAGTGTGAATGAATGAGGCCTTTGTTGTCTTTTCCTAGCACTACCCTGCACACATGAGGGGGGAGGGGGATGGTATTCCATGTGTGGCGAGCTGGCGATGGGAATGAATAAAGGCAGACAGTGTGAATTGTGTGCATGGGTATATATGTATGTGTCTGTGTGTGTATATATATGTGTACATTGAGATGTATAGGTATATATATTTGCGTGTGTGGACGTGTATGTATATACATGTGTATGGGGGTAGGTTCGGCCATTTCTTTTTGTCTGTTTCCTTGCGCTCCCTCGCAAACGCGGGAGACAGCGACAAAGCAAAAAAGAAATAAAATGAATAAAAAAAAAATGAGAGGGGAGGATTTCCGGCCCCCCGCTCCCTTCCCTTTTAGTCGCCTTCTACGATACATAGGGAATACGTGGGAAGTATTCTTTCTCCCCTATCCCCAGGGATAATAGTAATAGTGATAATGATAATGATAATGTTGGGTAGACATAGTTGTTAGGAACAATAAGTTGGTGCTTTTGGATACACTGCATTGGAGTTGTATTTTGCCAGTAGTGTGTTAAGAGTGAGGCATTAATGTTGGGAAGCGGCACTGGAGTTCACCAGTTATGGAGACTATTACCACAGGCACCCCCTTGAGGGAGTTCCTAGAGGGAATGTATGTCAGCCTGAAAATGGCTTGCTGTGAGAGGCAGTTTGATTATATTAAGAATGAAAGTGTAAGAGAGAGGTGTGGTAATAAGCCCAGTCTAATTGGAAAGGCTGACTATGGTGTGCTGAAATGGTTAAGACACATGGAGAGGATGGGCAGAGAAAGACTTCAGAAATTGTCAGATAAAGAGGGAACAAGAAGGGAAAGATGAAGGAGGCAGGATGATGAAATGAGAGGTTTTGTTGTGTCAAAACCTCTACATTCAGAAGGTCGGAGAGTATGTGTAGGATACAGCTATTTGGTGTGATGATGTATATAGGGGTCAACTTGTCTGTGGCCTGAACCAGGAATAGTCTGTAGGGTTTGACTAGATAGTGGGCACTGGCTTCAGTACATTATGGATGACATATAGAGTGTGAATGTGTGCAAGAGGGGCTGTTGTTGATTTTATGTCTTTAAAAACATTTCAACTCTTGCTACTTACTGTACTTTTAATGTATTATATTGACTGAGGTAACAGTAGGTGATTACACAAAATTTGAAGTGCTGGGAGATGTACTGACCACCATTATGTACATACAGTGCTCAATTTTGGAACCTGCTGATTTTTGGAAAGCCAGATTTGAGATGTTGACCTTATGTTGTATTATCGTACGAGATTTTTTTCATTCTGGTTTGCCATTTCCCATGTTAACAAGGTAGCACTGGACACCGATGGAGAATGCCTCATTTTTAACATCTAGTCTCAAGCTGTTGTGTGTAATGCACCAAAACCACACTGTCTTATCCACAACCAAGCCCCACAAACCTTTCCTGTGGTTTCCTCAGACTGCTTCATATTCCCTGTTTCAGTCTACTGACAGCAATTCACCTTTATACCACAGCACTCCAATTCTCTGTAGCCCTTGCACACCTTTCACCCTCATGCACGTTCAGGCCTCAAGCATTTATAATATTTTTTTTACTCCACCCTTCTATCTCTAATTTAGTCTCTCCCTTTTCCATTTGCCCTCCATTATACACATGTATCCTGTTTGTCATCCTTTCCTTACCCATTCTCTCCCTATGTCCAAAGCATTCCAGCACACCCTCCTCAGCTCTCTCTCCCACATTTTCCTTATTACCACTCCTCTTGTACCTCAATTACTTATGCAATCAAACCACCTCACTTTACATATTGTTCTCATACACTTCATTTCCAACACCTCCACCCTTCTTTACACATCCTCATGTATAACCCATGCCTTGCATCTGTACGTCATTGGGATTACTATATCTTCAGACATACTTATTTTTACCCTCCCAGATATAGACGTCTTTCCACACACTCCTCAGTGCTCTCAATGCTCTCAGAACCTTGCCCATCCTATGACTCACTTCCTCTCTCATAGTTCCATTCGCTGCTATGTCCACTACCAGGTATCTAAAGCACTGCTCTTCCTTCAGATTTTCTGCTCTCAAACTCATTCCCCAGCTAACCTGTTTCTCTGCCCTGCTAAACCCAACAATCATCCCACCACTCACTACCCTTACTAATCTGCCCACCTCCCACGCTTCTCATGCCACAAGCATCTTGTGCGCAAGCCATCACTGCTTCCTTAAATACATCCCATTCCTCCCCCACTCCCCTTACTTCCTTTGTTCTCACCTTTTTCCATTCTGCTCTCAGTCTCTACTGGTACTTCCTCACACTAGTCTCCTTCCCAAGCTCACTTACTCTCACCACTCTCTTCACCCCAACATTCTCTCTTCTTTTCTGAAAACCCCTACATATCTTCACCTTTGGCTCCACAAGATAATGATCAGACATCCCTCCAGTTGCACCTCTCAGCACATTAACATCCAAAAGTCTCTCTTTTGCTCACCTATCAATTAACACGTAATCCAATAATGCTCTCTGGCCATCTCTCCTGCTGACATACATATACTTATGTATATCTCTCTTTTTAAACCAGGTATTCCCAATCATCAGTCCTTTTTTTTTAGTTTTCCAAAAGAAGGAACAGAGAAGGGGGCCAGGTGAGATATTCCGTCAAAGGCCCAGTCCTCTGTTCTTAACGCTACCTCGCTATTGCGGGAAATGGCGAATAGTAGTATGTATGTATGATGATTTTTTTTTTCCCGCTGTCTCCCGCGTTTGCGAGGTAGCGCAAGGAAACAGACGCAAGAAATGGCCCAACCCACCCCCATACACATGTATATACATACACATCCACACACGCAAATATACATACCTACACAGCTTTCAATGGTTTACCCCAGACGCTTCACATGCCCTGATTCAATCCACTGACAGCACGTCAACCCTGGTATACCACATCGATCCAATTCACTCTATTCCTTGCCCGCCTTTCACCCTCCTGCATGTTCAGGCCCCGATCACACAAAATCTTTTTCACTCCATCTTTCCACCTCCAATTTGGTCTCCCACTTCTCCTCATTCCCTCCACCTCCGACACATATATCCTCTTGGTCAATCTTTCCTCACTCATTCTCTCCATGTGCCCAAACCATTTCAAAACACCCTCTTCTGCTCTCTCAACCACACTCTTTTTATTTCCACACATCTCTCTTACCCTTACGTTACTTACTCGATCAAACCACCTCTCACCACACATTGTCCTCAAACATCTCATTTCCAGCACATCCATCCTCCTGCGCACAACTCTATCCATAGCCCACGCCTCGCAGCCATACAACATTGTTGGAACCACTACTCCTTCAAACATACCCATTTTTGCTTTCCGAGATAATGTTCTCAACTTCCACACATTCTTCAAGGCTCCCAGGATTTTCGCCCCCTCCCCCACCCTATGATCCACTTCCGCTTCCATGGTTCCATCCGCTGCCAGATCCACTCCCAGATATCTAAAACACTTTACTTCCTCCAGTTTTTCTCCATTCAAACTCACCTCCCAATTGACTTGACCCTCAACCCTACTGTACCTAATAACCTTGCTCTTATTCACATTTACTCTTAACTTTCTTCTTTCACACACTTTACCAAACTCAGTCACCAGCTTCTGCAGTTTCTCACATGAATCAGCCACCAGCGCTGTATCATCAGCGAACAACAACTGACTCACTTCCCAAGCTCTCTCATCCCCAACAGACTTCATACTTGCCCCTCTTTCCAAAACTCTTGCATTCACCTCCCTAACAACCCCATCCATAAACAAATTAAACAACCATGGAGACATCACACCCCCCTGCCGCAAACCTACATTCACTGAGAACCAATCACTTTCCTCTCTTCCTACATGTACACATGCCTTACATCCTCGATAAAAACTTTTCACTGCTTCTAACAACTTGCCTCCCACACCATATATTCTTAATACCTTCCACAGAGCATCTCTATCAACTCTATCATATGCCTTCTCCAGATCCATAAATGCTACATACAAATCCATTTGCTTTTCTAAGTATTTCTCACATACATTCTTCAAAGCAAACACTTGATCCACACATCCTCTACCACTTCTGAAAGCACACTGCTCTTCATGTGAGAAACTGCAGAAGCTGGTGACTGAGTTTGGTAAAGTGTGTGAAAGAAGAAAGTTAAGAGTAAATGTGAATAAGAGCAAGGTTATTAGGTACAGTAGGGTTGAGGGTCAAGTCAATTGGGAGGTGAGTTTGAATGGAGAAAAACTGGAGGAAGTGAAGTGTTTTAGATATCTGGGAGTGGATCTGGCACCGGATGGAACCATGGAAGCGGAAGTGTATCATAGGGTGGGGGAGGGGGCGAAAATTCTGGGAGCCTTGAAGAATGTGTGGAAGTCGAGAACATTATCTCGGAAAGCAAAAATGGGTATGTTTGAAGGAATAGTGGTTCCAACAATGTTGTATGGTTGCGAGGCGTGGGCTATGGATAGAGTTGTGCGCAGGAGGATGGATGTGCTGGAAATGAGATGTTTGAGGACAATGTGTGGTGTGAGGTGGTTTGATCGAGTAAGTAACGTAAGGGTAAGAGAGATGTGTGGAAATAAAAAGATCGTGGTTGAGAGAGCAGAAGAGGGTGTTTTGAAATGGTTTGGGCACATGGAGAGAATGAGTGAGGAAAGATTGACCAAGAGGATATATGTGTCGCAGGTGGAGGGAACGAGGAGAAGAGGGAGACCAAATTGGAGGTGGAAAGATGGAGTGAAAAAGATTTTGTGTGATCGGGGCCTGAACATGCAGGAGGGTGAAAGGAGGGCAAGGAATAGAGTGAATTGGATCGATGTGGTATACCAGGGTTGACGTGCTGTCAGTGGATTGAATCAAGGCATGTGAAGCGTCTGGGGTAAACCACGGAAAGCTGTGTAGGTATGTATATTTGCGTGTGTGGATGTATGTATATACATGTGTATGGGGGGGGGGTTGGGCCATTTTATTTCGTCTGTTTCCTTGCGCTACCTCGCAAACGCGACAGGACAAAGTATAAAAAAAAAAAAAATATATATATATATATATATATATATATATATATATATATATATATATATGAGAAGAAAGATCATGAGAGGCAAGTGTTTTGGGAGCAGCTAAATGAGTGTGTTAGCGGTTTTGATGCACGAGACCGGGTTATAGTGATGGGTGATTTGAATGCAAAGGTGAGTAGTGTGGCAGTTGAGGGAAAAATTGGTATGCATGGGGTGTTCAGTGTTGTAAATGGAAATGGTGAAGAGCTTGTAGATTTATGTGCTGAAAAAGGACTGATGATTGGGAATACCTGGTTTAAAAAGCGAGATATACATAAGTATACTTATGTAAGTAGGAGAGATGGCCAGAGAGCGTTATTGGATTACGTGTTAATTGACAGGCGTGCGAAAGAGAGACTTTTGGATGTCAATGTGCTGAGAGGTGCAACTGGAGGGATGTCTGATCATTATCTTGTGGAGGCTAAGGTGAAGATTAGTATGGGTTTTCAGAAAAGAAGAGTGAATGTTGGGGTGAAGAAGGTGGTGAGAGTAAGTGAGCTTGGGAAGGAGACCTGTGTGAAGAAGTATCAGGAGAGACTGTGTACAGAATGGAAAAAGGTGAGAACAATGGAAGTAAGGGGAGTGGGGGAGGAATGGGATGTATTTAGGGAATCAGTGATGGATTGCGCAAAAGATGCTTGTGGCATGAGAAGAGTGGGAGGTGGGCTGTTTAGAAAGGGTAGTGAGTGGTGGGATGAAGAAGTAAGAGTATTAGTGAAAGAGAAGAGAGAGGCATTTGGACGATTTTTGCAGGGAAAAAATGCAATTGAGTGGGAGAAGTATAAAAGAAAGAGACAGGAGGTCAAGAGAAAGGTGCAAGAGGTGAAAAAAAGGGTAAATGAGAGTTGGGGTGAGAGACTATCAGTAAATTTTAGGGAGAATAAAAAGATGTTCTGGAAGGAGGTAAATAGGGTGCGTAAGACAAGGGAGCAAATGGGAACTTCAGTGAAGGGCGTAAATGGGGAGGTGATAACAAGTAGTGGTGATGTGAGAAGGAGATGGAATGAGTATTTTGAAGGTTTGTTGAATGTGTCTGATGACAGAGTAGCAGATATAGGGTGTTTGGGTCGAGGTGGTGTGCAAAGTGAGAGGGTTAGGGAAAATGATTTGGTAAACAGAGAAGAGGTAGTAAAAGCTTTGCGGAAGATGAAAGCCGGCAAGGCAGCAGGTTTGGATGGTATTGCAGTGGAATTTATTAAAAAAGGGGGTGACTGTATTGTTGACTGGTTGGTAAGGTTATTTAATGTATGTATGACTCATGGTGAGGTGCCTGAGGATTGGCGGAATGCGTGCATAGTGCCATTGTACAAAGGCAAAGGGGATAAGAGTGAGTGCTCAAATTACAGAGGTATAAGTTTGTTGAGTATTCCTGGTAAATTATATGGGAGGGTATTGATTGAAAGGGTGAAGGCATGTACAGAGCATCAGATTGGGGAAGAGCAGTGTGGTTTCAGAAGTGGTAGAGGTTGTGTGGATCAGGTGTTTGCTTTGAAGAATGTATGTGAGAAATACTTAGAAAAGCAAATGGATTTGTATGTAGCATTTATGGATCTGGAGAAGGCATATGATAGAGTTGATAGAGATGCTCTGTGGAAGGTATTAAGAATATATGGTGTGGGAGGCAAGTTGTTAGAAGCAGTGAAAAGTTTTTATCGAGGATGTAAGGCATGTGTACGTGTAGGAAGAGAGGAAAGTGATTGGTTCTCAGTGAATGTAGGTTTGCGGCAGGGGTGTGTGATGTCTCCATGGTTGTTTAATTTGTTTATGGATGGGGTTGTTAGGGAGGTAAATGCAAGAGTCTTGGAAAGAGGGGCAAGTATGAAGTCTGTTGGGGATGAGAGAGCTTGGGAAGTGAGTCAGTTGTTGTTCGCTGATGACACAGCGCTGGTGGCGGATTCATGTGAGAAACTGCAGAAGCTGGTGACGGAGTTTGGTAAAGTGTGTGGAAGAAGAAAGTTAAGAGTAAATGTGAATAAGAGCAAGGTTATTAGGTACAGTAGGGTTGAGGGTCAAGTCAATTGGGAGGTGAGTTTGAATGGTGAAAAACTGGAGGAAGTGAAGTGTTTTAGATATCTGGGAGTGGATCTGTCAGCGGATGGAACCATGGAAGCGGAAGTGGATCATAGGGTGGGGGAGGGGGCGAAAATTTTGGGAGCCTTGAAAAATGTGTGGAAGTCGAGAACATTATCCCGGAAAGCAAAAATGGGTATGTTTGAAGGAATAGTAGTTCCAACAATGTTGTATGGTTGCGAGGCGTGGGCTATGGATAGAGTTGTGCGCAGGAGGATGGATGTGCTGGAAATGAGATGTTTGAGGACAATGTGTGGTGTGAGGTGGTTTGATCGAGTAAGTAACGTAAGGGTAAGAGAGATGTGTGGAAATAGAAAGAGCGTGGTTGAGAGAGCAGAAGAGGGTGTTTTAAAATGGTTTGGGCACATGGAGAGAATGAGTGAGGAAAGATTGACCAAGAGGATATATGTGTCGGAGGTGGAGGGAACGAGGAGAAGAGGGAGACCAAATTGGAGGTGGAAAGATGGAGTGAAAAAGATTTTGTGTGATCGGGGCCTGAACATGCAGGAGGGTGAAAGGAGGGCAAGGAATAGAGTGAATTGGAGCGATGTGGTATACAGGGGTTGACGTGCTGTCAGTGGATTGAATCAAGGCATGTGAAGCGTCCGGGGTAAACCATGGAAAGCTGTATAGGTATGTATATTTGTGTGTGTGGACGTGTGTATGTACATGTGTATGGGGGGGGTTGGGCCATTTCTTTCGTCTGTTTCCTTGCGCTACCTCGCAAACGCGGGAGACAGCGACAAAGTATAAAAAAAAAAAAAAAAAAAAAAAAAAAATATATATATATATATATATACGTAGATGCTCTCTGACATATATCCAAGCTCTGTTCTGACCGACTAGCTGTATCTCGAAATGGACGTAAGTCATACGTATGTCTGCGTGGCATGTAGAATTTGTGCCTGAACAGCATTCTTATATCCAACTCAGTTTTTATCATTATTATCTCATTTTTTATTAAACAGCTTTATTTTCTGATTCTGTAGTTTCTTTTTACCTATTATTTAAGATTCTTTATTTCACAGATTGATTTATCCAAACTTCCAGTGAACTTTTTGGCAATTCCTTCGTCAGCACTTGCTGCTTCACCTGTAACTTGAATGTTGTGCAAATTATATCTTCTTTTAAATATATTTGTAGGTAGCATTTATATATCTGGAGAAGGCATATAATAGGGTTGATAGATGCTTTCTTGAAGGTATTAAAAGTATATGGTGTGGGAGGTGAGTTGCTAGAAACAGTGAGAAGTTTTCACCAATGATGCAAGGCTTGTGTATGAGTGGAAAGAGAGGAGAGTGATTGGTTCCCAGCGAATGTCAATGTGCAGCAGGGATGTGTGATGTCTCCATGGTTGTTTAATTTGTTTATGGATGGGGTGGTTAGGGAGTTGAATGCAAAAGTTTTGGAGAGAGGGGTGAGTATGCAGTCTATTGCAGATAAGAGGTCCTGGGAAATGAGTCATTTGTTTTTTGCCGATGATATGGCTCTATTGCCTGATTCGAGTGAGAAACTGCAGAAGTTGGTGACTGAGTGTGGTAAAGTATATGAAAGGGCAAAGTTGAGAGTAAATGTGAATAAGAGCAAGGTTATTAGGTTCAGTAAGGTTCAGGGACAAGTTATTTAAGATGTAAGTTTGAATGGAGAAAAATTGAAGTGTTTTAGATATCTGGGAGTAGACTTAGCAGCGAATGAAACCATGGGAGTGGAAGTGAGTCATAGGGTGGGGAGGGGGCAAAGGTTCCTGGAGCATTGAAGAATGTGACGAAAGAAAGAACGTTATCTTAATGAGCAAAAATGGGTATACTAAAAGAAATAGTAGTTCCAACAATATTATAAGGTTGCGAGGTATGGGCTATAGATAGGGTTGCATGGAGGAGGGTGGATTTGTTGGGAATGAAATGTAGGAGGACAATGTGTGTTGTGAGGTGGTTTGGTTAAGTAATGAAAAGGTAAGAGAGATGTGTGGAAATAAAAAGTGTGGTTGAGAGAGCAGAAGAGGGTGTGTTGAATTGGTTTGGACATATGGAGAGAATGAGTGAGGAAAGAATGACAAAGAGGATATATTTGTCAGAGGTGGAGGGAACAAGGAGAAGGGGGAGACCAAATTGGAGTTGGAAGGATGGAGTGAAAAAGATTTTGAGTGATCGGGGCCTGAGCATACAGGAATGTGGGAGGCTTGCAAGGAATATAGTGAATTGGAATTATGTGGTATACTGGGGTGGACATGCTGTCAATGGATTGAACCAGGGCATGTGAAATGTCTTGGGTAAACCATGGAAAGGTCTGTGGGGCCTGGATGTGGAAAGGGAGCTGTGGTTTAGGTGCATTACACATGTCAGCTAGAGACTGAATGTGAAGGATCATGGCCTTTTTTGTCTGTTTTCTTGGTGCTACCTCGCTGAAGCTGGGGGCAACGATGCCTAGAGTTAGGCATGTTTGCCATTTCCCAGCTCTTTGGGTTTGGATTCGTAATCTTCAAAGTTGCATTTGATAAGATTTTCATACTATTACTAACTTGATCAACCCTGTGCAAGTGGATATTTAGTTTTTAGATAAAAAGATAACTGTGTAGATGAATTAACCCTTGACGAGATTGTCATTCCTTCAGTGACTTTAGTAACTAATCTGACACATTGGTACTGATCTTATAGAATCCCGAGTCTGAGAGGACTGACTCTACTCTGTTTCCATGTATTAAATGTTTTACACTGACTTTATGCAAAACATTTTTATTTTGTAGGTGTGCCGACACTGGTTAGCACCTCACCTAGCAACACTGACAATGGATAAGAGTCTCTTTGAGGTGCATGGATCAAGCAAAGCTAGTGAAAGGCAAGCACCTTCACCAATGCCTCCACCGTCGTCAGAAAATATTGTTAGTACCAACACCTCCACAGTTCCCACTCAAAATACTGAACCAGAAGCAATGTATTCATCATCTTCAACTGTCTCCAATTCAGTAAGTATTTTTTTTTATTATTATTTTAAGTCATTCTGTCATGTTTTTGTCATTACATGAGAATTATTCAGTTTCTGTTGTAGATACTCATGTATAGATCAAGATTTTATGACCAAATTGTTATGCATACCAAATTGTTATGCAGTAAGTGGAGTGCAGTTTCACAAGTAACATTTTTGAGGGGTTAGAGTATAGGTCTCGAGTGTAGTGGACCCTCATCATATCATGAGAATGGAACCTAGAATTATCACAAATGTTCAAGGAAACACTTATGGAAATTTAGGAAAATGTAATACGTATCTCAAAGTACATAAATAATACTAAAACATGACAAAATGATCTTGAATAAGTGGTCATTTGTTTTTTAATACAAAATACTTGAATAAGGATCTTGGTGATGTGAATGTTAAATCTAATATTTTGGTTTCTTCGGACAATATTTTTATATGCCACACCTCTGAACATGTGATTGGAGGTGGTGATGGTGTTTGATTTGATTCATTTGGTCAAATTAGTACTTACCCATATACATCTGGAATGTATTACCTATATTCATGGGTGAAAATAATGGATTAAGAGTAAGATACACAGCATATCCACAAAACCACATAATGATGGGTCGGGGGAGGGAGTAAGGAGCTTATGTTAAGCATCGGTTTGCTTAGGGTATACATGAGATAAATGGAACAGTCTCGATTCATTTGGCTGCAAGTTGGGGAATGTTGACTTATGCATGAGATCAAACTATACATGAGTATGTACAGTAATCTTATCCAGCACACTTCTAGGATGATCAGATATATTTTATTTAACCATGCATGCCTGTACTTGGATTTCAGTCACAACTTCTCCTAGATAGTGGTGGTTTTTTGTCTGACTTAGTTAGTTACCATCGCTATCTTTCTAGGTTAGTTACCATCACTATCTATCTATCTTTGATGCCTGTTCCTGACTGGAACTTCCTCAAGGGGATGGCCACACCAATAGCATCTCCATAACTAGTGACCTCCAATGATACTTCTTAACCTTTAATGCTTCACCCTTAACAGGCCACTGGCACAGGGCAACTCTAGTGCAGTGTTTGCAGAGGCTGTTGCCTAATATTCCCACTGACTACTACCTAATGCTCCTACCTCTTGTTCCTACCTACTACTTCTGCCTAATGTTTCTACCTCATGCTCCTACCCAAATGTTTGTACCAACTATGTACTTCTATCTATTGCACCTACAATTTAGCCAAAGGGCAGGGCTGGTGCATGTTGCTCACAGCAGGAAAATCTTGTTACAAAGAATAATTAATATTTGATAAAAGATATATATATTTTTTTTTTTTTCAAACTATTCGCCATTTCCCGCATCAGCAAGGTAGCGTTAAGAACAGAGGACTGGGCCTCTGTGGGAACATCCTCACCTGGCCCCCTTCTCTGTTCCTTCTTTTGGAAAATTAAAAAAAAAAACAAGAGGGGAGGATTTCCAGCCGCCCGCTCCCTCCCCTTTTAGTCACCTTCTACGACACGCAGGGAATATGTGGGAAGTATTCTTTCTCCCCCTATCCCCAGGGATAAAAACTTTTCACTGCTTCTAGGAACTTGCCTCCCACACCATATATTCTTAAAACCTTCCACAGAGCATCTCTATCAACTCTGTCATATGCCTTCTCCAGATCCATAAATGCTACATACAAATCCATTTGTTTTTCTAAGTATTTCTCACATACATTCTTCAAAGCAAACACCTGATCCACACATCCTCTACCACTTCTGAAACCACACTGCTCTTCCCCAATCTGATGCTCTGTACATGCCTTCACCCTCTCAATCAATACCCTCCCATATAATTTACCAGGAATACTCAACAAACTTATACCTGTGTAATTTGAGCACTCACTCTTATCCCCTTTGCCTTTGTACAATGGCACTATGCAAGCATTCCGCCAATCCTCAGGCACCTCACCATGAATCATACATACATTAAATAGCCTTACCAACCAGTCAACAATACAGTCACCCCCTTTTTTAATAAATTTCACTGCAATACCATCCAAACCTGCTGCTTTACCGACTTTCATCTTCCGTAAAGCTTTTACTACCTCTTCTCTATTTACCAAATCATTTTCCCTAACCCTCTCACTTTGCACACCACCTCGACCAAAACACCCTATATCTGCCACTCTATCATCAAACACATTCAACAAACCCTCAAAATACTCACTCCATCTCCTCACATCACCACTACTTGTTATCACCTCCCCATTAGCCCCCTTCACTGAAGTTCCCATCAGCTCCCTTGTCTTATGCACGTGTCGTAGAAGGCAACTAAAAGGGACTGGAGCGGGGGGCCAGAAACCCTCCCCTCCTTGTATTTTAACTTTCTAAAAGGGGAAACAGAAGAAGGAGTCATGCGGGGAGTGCTCATCCTCCTCGAAGGCTCAGATGATAGAGTGGCAGATATAGGGTGTTTTGGTCGAGGTGGTGTGCAAAGTGAGAGGGTTAGGGAAAATGATTTGGTAAACAGAGAAGAGGTAGTAAAAGCTTTGCGGAAGATGAAAGCCGGCAAGGCAACGGGTTTGGATGGTATTGCAGTGGAATTTATTAAAAAAGGGGGTGACTGTATTGTTGACTGGTTGGTAAGGTTATTTAATGTATGTATGATTCATGGTGAGGTGCCTAAGGATTGGCGGAATGCTTGCATAGTGCCATTGTACAAAGGCAAAGGGGATAAGAGTGAGTGCTCAAATTACAGAGGTATAAGTTTGTTGAGTATTCCTGGTAAATTATATGGGAGGGTATTGATTGAGAGGGTGAAGGCATGTACAGAGCATCAGATTGGGGAGGAGCAGTGTGGTTTCAGAAGTGGTAGAGGATGTGTGTATCAGGTGTTTGCTTTGAAGAATGTATGAGAGAAATACTTAGAAAAGCAAATGGATTTGTAGGTAGCATTTATGGATCTGGAGAAAGCATATGATAGAGTTGATAGAGATGCTCTGTGGAAGGTATTAAGGATATATGGTGTGGGAGGCAAGTTGTTAGAAGCAGTGAAAAGCTTTTATTGAGGATGTAAGGCATGTGTACGTGTGGGACAAGAGGAAAGTGATTGGTTCTCAGTGACTATAGGTTTGCGGCAGGGGTGTGTGATGTCTCCATGATTGTTTAATTTGTTTATGGATGGGGTTGTTAGGTAGGTGAATGCAAGGGTTTTGGAAAGAGGGGCAAGTATGCAGGCTGTTGTGGATGAGAGAGCTTGGAAAGTGAGTCAGTTGTTGTTCGCTGATAATACAGCGCTGGTGGCTGATTCATGTAAGAAACTGTGGAAGCTGGTGACGGAGTTTGGTAAAGTGTGTGAAAGAAAAAAGTTGAGAGTAAATGTGAATAAGAGTAAGGTTGTTAGGTACAGTAGGGTTGAGGGTCAAGTCAATTGAGAGGTAAGTTTGAATGGAGAAAAACTGGAGGAAGTGAAGTGTTTTAGATATCTGGGAGTGCATCTGGCAGCGGATGGAACCATGGAAGCGGAAGTGAATCATAGGGTGGGGGAGGGGGCGAAAATTCTAGGTGCCTTGAAGAATGTGTGGAAGTCGAGAACATTATCTCGGAAAAAAAATGGGTATGTTTGAAGGAATGGTGGTTCCAACAATGTTGTATGGTTGCGAGGTGTGGGCTATGGATAGAGTTGTGCGCAGGAGGGTGGATGTGCTGGAAATGAGATGTTTGAGGACAATATGTGGTGTCAGGTGGTTTGATCGAGTAAGTAACAATAGGGTAAGAATAGATGTGTGGTAATAAAACGAGTGTGGTTGAGAGAGCAGAAGAGGGTGTTTTGAAAGGGTTTGGTCACATGGAGAGAATGAGTGAGGAAAGATTGACCAAGAGGATATATGTGTCAGAGGTGGAGGGAACGAGGTGAAGTGGGAGACCAAATTGGAGTTGGAAAGATGGAGTGAAAAAGATTTTGAGTGATTGGGGCCTGGACATGCAGGAGGGTGAAAGGCGTGCAAGGAATAGAGTGAATTGGAACGATGTGATATACCGGGGTCGACGTGCTGTCAATGAATTGAACCAGGGCATGTGAAGTGTCTGGGGTAAACCATGGAAAGTTGTGTGGGGCCTGGATGTGGAAAGTGAGCTGTGGTTTTAGTGCATTATTACATGACAGCTAGAGTCTGAGTGTGAACGAATGGGGCTTTTGTTGTCATTTCCTAGCGCTACCTTGCACACATGAGGGGGGAGGGGGTTGTTATTCCATGTGTGGCGGGGTGGCGATGGGAATGAATGAAGGCAGACAGTATGAATTATGTACATGTGTATATATGTATATGTGTGTGTGTGTGTGTATATATATGTATACGTTGAGATGTATAGGTATTGATATTTGTGTGTGTGAACATTTATGTATATACATGTGTATGTGAATGGGTTGGGCCATTCTTTCGTCTGTTTCCTTGCTCTACCTCGCTAACGCGGGAGACAGCGATAAAGCAAAGTGAATATATAAATAAATAGAATATGTATAGTATATGGTGTGGGAGGTAAGCTGCTAGAAGCAGTGAAAAGTTTTAATCAAGGATGTAAGGCATGTATACGAGTAGGAAGAGAGGAAAGTGATTGGTTCCCAGTGAATGTCGGTTTGCGGGAGGGGTGCTTTATGTTTCCATGGTAGGTTTGCGGCAGGGGTGTATGATGTCTCCATGGTTGTTTAATTTGTTTATGGATGGGGTTGTTAGGGAAGTGAATGCAAGAGTTTTGGAGAAAGAAGCAAGTATGTAGTCTGTTATGAATGAGAGAGCTTAGGAAGTGAATCAGTTGTTGTTCGCTTATGATACAGTGCTGGTGGCTGATTCGAGTGAGGAACTGCAGAAGTTGGTGACTGAGTTTGGTAAAGTGTGTGAAAGAAGACTGCTGAGAGTAAATGTGAATAAGAACAAGTTTAATAGGTTCAGTAGTGTTGTTGGAGAAGTAAATTGGTAGGTAAGTTTGAATTGAGAAAAACTGGAGAAAGTGAAATGTTTTAGGTAACTGTGAGTGGATTTATCAGTGGATGGAACCTTGGAAGCGGAAGTGAGTCAGAGGGTTCGGAAGGGTGCAAAGGTTCTGGGAGCGTTGAAGAATGTGTGGAAGGCGAGAACATTATCTCGGAGAACAAAAATGGTATGTTTGAAGGAATAGTGGTCCCAACAATGTTATATGGTTGTGAGGTATGGGCTATAAACAGGGTTGTGCAGAGGAGGGTGGATGTGTTGGAAATAAGATGTTTAAGGACCACATGTGTGAGGTGGTTTGATCGAGTAAGTAATGAAAGGGTAAGAGAGATGTGTGGTAATAAAAAGAGTGTGGTTGAGAGAGCAGAAGAGGGTGTATTGAAATGGTTTTGTCACATGGAGAGAATGAAAGAGGAAAGATTGGCAAAGAGGATATTTGTGTTAGAGGTCAAGGGAACGAGAAGTGGGAGACCAAATTGGAGGTGGAAGGATGGAGTGAAAAATATTTTGAGTGATTGGGGCCTGAACATGCAGGAGGGTGAAAGGACATGCAAGGAATAGAGTGAATTGGAATGATGTGGTATACCGGGGTCGACGTGCTGTCAGTGGATTGAACCAGGGTATGTGAAGCGTCTGGGGTAAACTTTGGAAAGTTTTGTGGGGCTTGGATTTGGAAAGGGATCTATGGTTTCGGTGCATTACACATGACAGCTAGAGATTGAGTGTGAACGAACGTGGCCTCTTTTTTTTCTTCTTAGCGATACCTCGTGTGGGACGCTATTTCATGTGTGATGGGGTGGTGACGGGCATGGATGAAGACAGCAAGTATGAACATGTACATGTGTATATAGGTATATGTCTGTGTATGTACATGTATGTATATGTTGAAATTTATAGTTATATGTGCGTGTGTGGGCTTTTATGGATATACATGTGTATGTGGGTGGGTTGGGCCATTCTTTCGTCTGTTTCCTTGTGTTACCACGCTAACGCGAGAGATGGCGATTAAGTGTATAAATAAACAAAGATTGAGGGGTGTGAGTTAAGTGCTGTCAAGTGTTATGTCTGACAAGGAGAGATTGTATCTTTATGGACAGAATGGCAGTTGTCTCTTTGTGGGTGAGGCAGAAAGAAAAGACAGCTCCATGGGTCAGAGGAGTGCAGTTTGACATCCACTGAAATGCTGGCTTGCTATGCAGCCGTTGCTAACCCTCCCATACCATGGCGGGTAGTACTGATAATATACCTCCCTGGTCGTTGGCTGCCAACCAACCACTTCTTACATTGTTACCATGACTCATTCTGTTAATCCTTTATTGAAGTGTGAAGATGGAGATGTGTAAAGCATCCATACATATGTATGGATGCAGATGATGCAAAGGTAATGAGGGAAGTGAAAAGCAAGGAGGATTTCTTCAACATACAAGTAGACCGAAACAGACTTCACAGTTGATCTTGTACTTAGTTAATGAAATTCAGCCTAAGGAAATGTAAAGTAATGAGGTAGGGACAGAGTGCAGTAGGCCTCAGTATAATCATTATCTAGCAGAAAATCAGCTTCATGGTTTTGAGTTAGGGAGGATTTGGGAATTGGCATCATCCCAAACCAGTCACTAGAGCTGCTGTTGAGGAAAATAGTTAAGGAGGCAAACTGTCTGCTGGCAAATATTAGAATGACCTTCAGGCATATGAATAAGGAAATATTTAGCAAGCCATTCATACTCTACATAAGGCTTTTGCAAAACTAAAATATCCTTCTTAAGTTTGGTCAGTACACCAAAGGATATTCAAAAGTTAACAGAGAAGGTGCACAGGAAGACTGCAATGATGGTCATAGAATTGAGAGATTTGAGTTACTGGAAATGGCTAAGAGGATTTAGGTTCCCCCACCTTGGAAGAGAGAATAGTGATGGTTGATTTGATCACAGTCTTTAAGTTTTTGAAATAACTTGATGACATAGACAGAGAACAGTTCTTCAAGAGCTGTAGTGATAGAGAAACCAGAGGACATAACATGAAATTAAGCAGTAATCTTATGTAAGATATGCAAAGAAGTACCATTATGATATAAGAGTAGTGGATGAATGGAATAGAACAAATAAGGACATGATGAATGCAGACAGTATGCATAGATTTAAGAAACTATGATAGTAAAGTGTTTAAGGAATGGGGACCCACAAGTGTAAATCTCCTTCCATGCACAATACAACTGGGTAATTACATACATACAGGATTTTACTTTATAGTCACTTACTTCTATTGAGCTTTTATTAGGGTTGTTTGAATAACAATTGATTGATCCTTCGCTTAGTTTCAAGGGTGAACCCAACTTATGGAAATTACTTATTTGATTCCTTGCTGAGGTTCAAGGTTGCACCCAACTCACATGTTAGAACATATATTCTTGTATGCTTCCTAACTTTTCCAGTTTATAGTAATTACTGAAGCTGGTGATTTGTTTCATCAATCTTCAGCTGAGCTTTGGAGACAGAGCTGTATTGATCATTCTTTATGCATACTTCCATGACTACTATTTAGCAAGTAGCTATTCTTTTAAGAATTTGATTTTTATATGACTTGTTATGACTTTTCGTTTTTCATTACTCAAGGGAGAAAGTTAAACTACACATTTATGCATTTGTTCTTTAGTAATACTGAGATTTAGATCACTTATTGCATTTTGATCTCCAGCCCATTTTATCAGTGCCAGCTCCAATTTACAAGTAGACATAATAGAGCATCCATGTGCATTCATATATTTGTATCAGAGTCTTTTTTTTTTTTTTTTTTTTTTTTCGCTGTCTCCCGCATTTGCGAGGTGTTTTTTTTTTTTTTTTTTTTTTTTTTTTCGCTGTCTCCCGCATTTGCGAGGTAGCGCAAGGAAACAGACGAAAGAAATGGCCCAACCCCCCCCCCCCCATACACATGTATATACATACGTCCACACACGCAAATATACATACCTACACAGCTTTCCATGGTTTACCCCAGACGCTTCACATGCCTTGATTCAATCCACTGACAGCACGTCAACCCCGGTATACCACATCGCTCCAATTCACTCTATTCCTTGCCCTCCTTTCACCCTCCTGCATGCTCAGGCCCCGATCACACAAAATCTTTTTCACTCCATCTTTCCACCTCCAATTTGGTCTCCCTCTTCTCCTCGTTCCCTCCACCTCCGACACATATATTCTCTTGGTCAATCTTTCCTCACTCATTCTCTCCATGTGCCCGAACCATTTCAAAACACCCTCTTCTGCTCTCTCAACCATGCTCTTTTTATTTCCACACATCTCTCTTACCCTTACGTTAATTACTCGATCAAACCACCTCACACCACACATTGTCCTCAAACATCTCATTTCCAGCACATCCATCCTCCTGCGCACAACTCTATCCATAGCCCACGCCTCGCAACCATACAACATTGTCATGTTTTCAGATATTAAATTTCTTGCTTCATCTTGAGCTTCTACAGATTTACTGTAGATCTAAAGTTAACTTGAGTTAGGTATCAGTGTTCATGTCTCTTTGTGCATGAACATTTAGTTTTTGATCACTAGCTTTGCAGTATTATGTTAAGTTTCGATCACATTTGTTATTGATTCTTAGTTCATGTCTAAAGATGGAACTTTGGTTGATATTTTTATACACATCCTTACATATATCATGAGCTTTGTTCTCTGTCTGCTGGCCTTACCAGTTCACCTTAAGTTTTGATTGAAATTTTAGATGACTCATTAGCACTAGGCTGAAAGTGGAGGAGGATTCATTTGTAAGTACCAGTACTTCATTCTGTACTTCTCAGACATATTATTTTCAGTTGACAAGCTTTTTGCTGAATTATTTATAATTTGTAATGAACTTAACAAGAATGATGATTGTACCGGTTTCCCTCAAAAGTATGAGGATAAAACTGAAATGTGCAACTGTTTGCATATATGTTGTATACCTGCATCCTGAATTTTAGTTACCAAACACTTGCTTTGTGTAGTATGCTGAATTTTGATTTTCTGCAAATCATTTTATATAGAGGAGTGTATGAAATTAAACATCCAAAACTCTTTTTGCTTGTGGTTAAATCATGAGTGAAAAGTTACTATAGGTGAGTCTGTATCATCATTGGTTTGTCAAAGGGAGTTCAGTCTCGTTGAGGGCTTTACACTTCAGAGGCATCATCATTTTTCTATCTCTGATTGTATCACAGCCCTGAAGCTGCAGGAACTCAACTAAAGGGTTATAAAAGTATGTTGATAATGGTAATAATTATGATACAGGAGGCAAATTGCTGACAATGGACTGAACCTCGGTGTATGTAGCAGCCAGAAAAATCTTGGAAGGGTCTGTGGGGCCTGGTTTAGGATAGGATACTGCAGTTTCAGTGCATTACACATAACAGCTGGAGAATGGATATGAGTGAATGAGGCCTTTTCTTCATCTGTTCCTGGCTGTACTTCACTAGTCTGGGAAATATTAAACATATGAAAAAAAATAACACTTAGAATAGTAACTTTTTTTCATACATTTTTACCATTACCCATTAATTTGAGAAAGCAGGGGTAAGGGGTGTCTGATGCCTGGGTATCATAGAGATTCTCTCAAGGCTCACAGGACACCACCTACTAGAGAAACAGTTTTTCATTCATTTGAACTTGCATTGCTTTTAAGTACTGCTGTACTGTGTGTTTGTTAGAATTAATGATGACCATGTATTTGTGTCAGAATGCTGTCTCTTATTACCAAACATAATTACGCATAAAAGTGTCTTCCATCACATTTGATTATTTGGATTAAAATTTGAAATCTTTTGGATAGGTGTGCTGTTAGTAGCATATCAGGAAATGAATTATTCATCTCTCAATTTGATAATCTGCCACATTAGGCTTCATCACAGGATTGATGCCTCTAATGTTGACTGGAAGCATGTCTTTTTCATTGATTCTGGGCTGTATGGGAGTATGGTTTTGCAGAATTAATACTTTTCTGATAGAAATTAAAACCCTCTTAGGTTTTTGATATTTCATTCTACAGTCAGAAAGGCAGTCCATGAAGATTCTCTCAATCGGTGCAGTTGCTCTTATGTTCCAGAATAGATAGAAGTTTAGAAATTCTTTTTCACTTGGATTGCACTTCTCTTTATTTACTGTGACATCAAACCAAGGGATTTCTCTCTTTTTCATTGATATTCAAGGAAGATTTCATTATACTCTAGTACTTCACAATCTCAAGTAAATCCAATTGTTACAGAGTGGAGACAAGCTTCAAATATTACTGCAGGCACAGGAATATATGGGACCCTTTCAGAATTATCTGTTTGCCACCAAGGTCAGTTGCCAGGTACCCACGTTTGTGTGTCCATTTCCAAATCTGGTTTCATTAGTACTAGTAGATTTGTTGTAACAAAATGGGATATTTTAATCTTTATTTTATTTGTTTTTAGTTTAGTTTGTGCGTGTTTTTGTAATTACGTATTTGTATTGTGGAGGGGTGGGATAAAAATTCGTGGAGTCCCATCTCCTGACCACTTTTTCCTGTCATTCTCTTTTATAGATTTCTGTACGCTGTGTCCTTTACCTGTGTCCTCATTCATTTTATTCCATTCATCCACCTCTCTTATACTATAAAAGTAATTCTTCACATCTTTCTTAAGTTTCTTGCTTAATTTCTTGTTATTCCCTCTGGATGTGCTATCTCTGCATCTCTCAAAGAGCTGTTCACTGTTTACATCTTGAATCTGTTTAAAGTAGTATGTGGTGTCTTTGTAGTTTGTATACCTTACATTTATCTATCTGCTGGTGTCACCAGACTCTGCTTCCAAGTGGGTTTACCGCAAGTGTGCCTGTATCATCATCAGTGGATGGAAAAGATTGCAGTCTTGGTGAGAACCTTCTCATGATTCCATGTTTTCCTTACTCCTGTTAGAATGCAGCCGTATAGTTTTAGGAATCCCATATAAGGGACCGTAGGGTTGTGTAGTAATATAGGAAATCCTTGATTAATGTTAGCAGTGCATTCGTAGAAATACAACTTTCACCGGGGGGCATAATTATATTGTATTTTCCTTTAGACAACATGCCTTTAATTAGGGGTTTGTTCTCAAACAGACTGGAAAAACATTTTGTTGGAAAAAAGGCCTCAGCCTTCCCAGATGATTAAAAGATTCAATCATAACACTTAATAGCAGTAATGCAATATAATTTAAAGGCTCCATAATCAAACTTTCCCCCAGAATCTTTCGTCATAACCCCAAATAGACTCTACCTTTATTATTAAGCACATACCACAGGCAACTAACATTTGTATGAATCCTATAGCCAAATACTGTTTAGGTGTCCTCTGTCTAGAGTGTAAAGCCCTGAATAGGGAAGTTACCCCTTAAACTGTCGTGATCATCAATTGCTGATGCACAGGTTCACTGCTAATATTGTCCAATGATTATGTAATGGTTCCTGCTCTCATATAAATAGCCATCTAATTTTTTATTCCAGCACTCTCTCATAATAGCTAGAGCAAATAGAGCTCATAGATTTGTGTGCTGAAAAAAGACTGGTGATTGGGAATACCTGGTGTAAGAAGAGAGATACAAACAAGTATACTAATGTGAGTAGGAGAGATGGTCAAAGGGCATTACTAGATCGCACATAAGTTGATAGGTGTGTAAAAGAGAGACTTTTGGACGTTTAATGTGCTGAAAGGGGCAGCTGGTAGGATGTCTGATCACTACTTTGTGGAGGCAAAGGTGAACATTTGTAGAGGTTTTCAAAAAAAAAAAAAAAAAAAAAGAGCATGTTGGGGAGAAGAGATTGGTGAGAGTAAGTGAACTTGGAAAGAAGACTTGTGTGAGAAAGCACCAGGAGAGATTGAGTACAGAATGGCAAAAGGTGAGAGCAAATGACACTAGGGGAGTGGGTGAGGAATGAGATGTATTTAGGGGAACAGTGATGGCATGAGAAAGGTAGGAGGCTGTTTAATTTGTTTATGGATAGGGTTATTAGGGAGGTAGATGCAGGAATTTTGGAGAGAGGTGTGAGTATGCCATCTGTCAGGGATGAGAGGGCCTGGGAAGTGAGTCAGTTATTGTTCGGCAGTGATACATTACTGGTGGCTGATTAGAGTGAGACTGTAGAAGTTGGTGACTGAGTTTGGAAAAGTGTGAAAGGAGAAAGTTGAGTAAATGTGAATTAGAGCAAGGTTATGAAGTTCAGCAGGGTTCAGGGACAAGTTAGTTGGGATTTAAGTATGAAAGGAGAAAAATTGGAGGAAGTGAAGTGTTTTAGATATCTGAGAGTGGGTTTAGCAGCAATTGGAACCATACCATGGAAGCAGAAGTGAGTCATAGGGTGGAAAAAGGGGCAAAGTGTCTGGGAGTGATGAAGAATGTGTGGAAGTAGAGAATGTTATCTGAGAGAGCAAAAAAGGGTATGTTTGAAGGAATAGTAGCTCCATCAATATAGATGGGGTTGTTCGGAGGAGTGTAGATATGTTGGAAGTGAAATGTTTGAGGACAATATTTGATGAGGTGATTTGATCACATAAGTAGTGAAAGGGTAAGAGAGATGTGTGGAAATGGAAAAAGTATGGTTGAGAGATTAGAAGAGGGTGTGTTGAAATAGTTTGGACATATGGAGAGAATGAGTGAGGAAAGGTTGACAAAGAGGATATATGTGTCAGCAGTGGATGTAACAAAGAGAAGTGGGAGATCAAATTGGAAGTGGAAGGAAGGAGTGAAAAATATTTTGAGCAATCAGTACCTGAACATACAGGAGGATGAGAGGTATGCAAGGAATAGAATGAATTGGAATGATGTGGTAAACCAGGGTCAATGTGCTGTCGGTGGACTGAACTGAGGCATGTAAAACGTCTGGGGTAAACCATGGCAAGGTGCATGTGACATGGATGTGGTTAGGGAGCTGTGGTTTCAAGTGTATTACACATGACAGCTTGAGATTGAGTGTGAATGAATGTTGCCTTTTTTGTCTGTTTTCTTGGCACTACCTCACTGAAGCATGGGGTAGCAATGAGGTTTCCTGTGGGGCAGGATAGCGTCAGGAATGGATGAAGGCAAACAAGTACACGCATACACAATCCTCAGGCACCTCACCATGAATCATACATACATTAAATAACCTTACCAACCAGTCAACAATACAATCACCCCCTTTTATAATAAATTCCACTGCAATACCATCCAAACCTGCTGCCTTGCTGGCTTTCATCTTCCGCAAAGCTTTTACTACCTCTTCTCTGTTTACCAAATCATTCTCCCTAACCCTCTCACTTTGCACACCACCTTGACCAAAACACCCTATATCTACCACTCTTATCATCAAACACATTCAACAGACCTTCAAAATACTCACTCTATCTCCATCTCACATCACCACTACTTGTTATCACCTCCCCATTAGCCCTCTTCACTGAAGTTCCCATTTGCTCCCTTGTCTTACGCACTTTATTTACCTCTTTCCAAAACATCTTTTTTTTTTTTTTTTTTTTTTTTTTTTTTTGTCGCTGTCTCCCGCGTTTGCAACGTAGCGCAAGGAAACAGACGAAAGAAATGGCCCAACCCACCCCCATACACATGTATATACATACGTCCACACACGCAAATATACATACCTACACAGCTTTCCATGGTTTACCCCACACGCTTCACATGCCCTGATTCAATCCACTGGCAGCATGTCAACCCCGGTATACCACATCGATCCAATTCACTCTATTCCTTGCCCTCCTTTCACCCTCCTGCATGTTCAGGCCCCGATCACACAAAATCTTTTTCACTCCATCTTTCCTCCTCCAATTTGGTCTCCCACTTCTCCTCGTTCCCTCCACCTCCGACACATATATCCTCTTGGTCAATCTTTCCTCACTCATTCTCTCCATGTGCCCAAACCATTTCAAAACACCCTCTTCTGCTCTCTCAACCACGCTCTTTTTATTTCCACACATCTCTCTTACCCTTACGTTACTTACTTGATCAAACCACCTCACACCACACATTGTCCTCAAACATCTCATTTCCAGCACATCCACCCTCCTGCGCACAACTCTATCCATAGCCCACGCCTTGCAACCATACAACATTGTTGGAACCACTATTCCTTCAAACATACCCATTTTTGCTTTCCGAGATAATGTTCTCGACTTCCACACACTCTTCAAGGCTCCCAGGATTTTCGCCCCCTCCCCCACCCTATGATCCACTCCCGCTTCCAAGGTTCCATCCGCTGCCAGATCCACTCGCAGATATCTAAAACACTTTACTTCCTCCAGTTTTTCTCCATTCAAACTTACCTCCCAATTGACTTGACCCTCAACCCTACTGTACCTAATAACCTTGCTCTTATTCACATTTACTCTTAACTTTCTTCTTTCACACACTTTACCAAACTCAGTCACCAGCTTCTGCAGTTTCTCACATGAATCAGCCACCAGCGCTGTATCATCAGCGAACAACAACTGACTCACTTCCCAAGCTCTCTCATCCACAACAGACTTCATACTTGCCCCTCTTTCCATATATATATATATATATATATATATATATATATATATATATATATATATATATATATATATATATAGATATAATTTTTTTTTTTTTTTTATATTCGCCATTTCCCACATTAGTGAGGTAGCATTAAGAACAGAGGACTGAGCCTTAGAGGAAATATCCTCACTTGGCCTCCTTCTCTTTTCCTTCTTTTGGAAAAATTGAGGGGGAGGGGAGAATATCCAGCCGCCTCTCCCTCTCCTTTTAGTTGCCTTCTATGAAATGCAGGGAATACATGGGCAGTATTCTTTCTCCCCTATACATAATCGATGTTTCCCGCTTCGGCGAGTTAGTGCCAGGAAACAGACGAAGTATGGCCCCTCCACTCATATACACACACACATATATTATATAATTTTTTATTATACTTTTCATTATACTTAGTTGCTGTCTCCCGCATTAGCAAGGTAGCACAAGGAAACAGACAAAAGAATGGCCCAACCCACCCTTATACACATGTATATACATAAATGCCCACACACGCACATAAACACAAATATACATTTCAATGTATGTATACATATACATACTGACATATATACACATATACACAGACATATACATATAATATTACACATTCATACTTGCTACCTTCATCCATTCCCATTGCCACCCCATCACACATGAAATGGCTTCCCCCTTCCCCTGCGTGCATGAGAGGTAGCGTTAGAAAAAGACAACAAAGGCCACAATCGTTCACACTCAGTATCTAGCTGTCATGTGTGATGCACTGAAACCACAGCTCCCAGGCCCCACAAAACATTCCATGGTTTACCCTGGACGCTTCACATACCCTGGTTCAATCCATTGACAGCACGTCAACATTGGTATACCACATTGTTCCAATTCACTCTATTCCTTGCATACCTTTCACCCTCCTGTATGTTTAGGCCCCAATCACTCAAAATCTTTTTCACTCCATCCTTCCACCTCCAATTTGGTCTTCCACTTCTCGTTCCCTCCACTGCTGACACTATGTATCCTCTTTGTCAGTCTTTCCTTACTCATTCTCTCATGTTACCAAACCATTATAATACACCCTCTTTTGCTCTCTCAACCACTCTTTATTACCACACATCTCTCTTTCCCTTTCATTACTTACTCGATCAAAGTGCCTCACACCACATATTATCCTCAAGCATCTCATTTCCAACACATCCACCCTCCTCTGAACAACCCTATGTGTAGCCCATGCCTCACAACCATATAACAGTGTTGGAACCACTATTCAGTCAAACATACCCATTTTTGCTCTCTGAGGTAACGTTCTCGCCTTCCACACATTCTTCAACGCTCCCAGAACCTTCACCCCTTCCCCCACCCTATAACGCCCACTTCCATGGTTCCATCCACTGCCAAATCCACTCCCAGATGTCTAAAACACTTCACTTCCTCCAGTTTTTCTCCATTCAAACTTACCTCCCAGTTGACTTGTCCATCAACCCTACTGAACCTATTAACCTTGCTCTTATTCACATTTACTCTTAGCCTCCCTCTTTCACACACTTTACCAAACTCAGTCACCAACTTTTGAGGTTTCTCACCCGAATCAGCCACCAGCACTGTATCATCAGCGAACAACAACCGACTCTTTTCCAAGCCCTCTCATCCACAACAGACTACATACTTGCCCCTCTCCTAAAACTCTTCCATTTACTTCCCTAATAACCCCATCCATAAACAAATTAAACAACCATGGAGACATTACGCAACCCTGCCACAAACCGACATTCACTGGGAACCAGTTACTTTCCTCTCTTCCTACTTGTACACATGCCTTGCATCCTCGATAAAACCTTTTCATTGCTTCTAGCAACTTACCTTCCACACCATATACTCTTAATACCCTCCACAAAGCATCTCTGTCAACTCTATCATATGCCTTCTCCAGATCCATAAATGCTACATACAAATCCATTTGCTTTTCTAAGTATTTCTTGCATACATTCTTCTTAGCAAACACCTGATCCACACATCCTCAGACACTTCCATGAACCATACATACAATGAATATCCTCACCAACCACTCAACAACACAGTCACCCCCTTTTTTGATAAATTCCACTGCAATACCATCCAAACCCACCGCCTTGTGGGCTTTCATCTTATTGTTATTATTGATATACTTGATTACTGCTTTCTGTGCTAGTGAGGCAGTGCCAGGGAACAGACAAAAAGGGCCTCATTGGCTCACTTCCATTCTTTAGCTGTTGTGTGTAATGCACTGAAACCACAGTTCCCTATCCACATTCAGGCCCCATATTTCCTGTGAGAGGCCCCATATTTCCTGCTTGTCACAGGTTACTAAGAGGGGCAAGAGTGGGTGGCTGGAAATCCTCTATTCCTGTTGCACTCTTCATAAGAAGGAACAGAGAAAGGAGCCAGGTGAGGAATTTTCCCTCTAAGGCTCTGTTATCTGTTCTTGATGCTACCCCGCTTGTGCAGAAAGTGGCGAGCATTTATGTATGGAAAATATGCATATCATCATGAGGTGTATGTTATACAACCTACCATTTTCTGTTCCCAAGTGAAATGCCAGCAAGTTAGTTTTAAAATAAAGAAAATTGCTTTTGTATTTTTGTTATCTTTTTGTTGAGAAAATATTTATTATTATTGCTATGAAAGAAAATTATTTGTTTATATGAATTAAAAAAGGGGGTGACTCTATTATTGACTGGTTGGTAAGGTTATTTAATGTATGTATGACTCATGGTGAGGTGCCTGAGGATTGGCGGAATGCGTGCATAGTGCCATTGTACAAAGGCAAAGGGGATAAGAGTGAGTGCTCAAATTACAGAGGTATAAGTTTGTTGATTATTCCTGGTAAATTATATGGGATGGTATTGATTGAGAGGGTGAAGGCATGTACAAAACATCAGATTGGGGAAGAGCAGTGTGGTTTCAGAAGTGGTAGAGGATGTTTGGATCAGGTGTTTGCTTTGAAGAATGTATGTGAGAAATACTTAGAAAAGCAAATGGATTTGTACGTAGCATTTTTGGATCTGGAGAAGGCATATGATAGATTTGATAGAGATGCTCTGTGGAAGGTATTTAGAATATATGGTGTGGGAGGCAAGTTGTTAGGAGCAGTGAAAAGTTTTTATCGTGGATGTAAGGCATGTTTACATGTAGGAAGAGAGGAGAGTGATTGGTTCTCAGTGAATGTAGGTTTGCGGCAGGGGTGTGTGATGTCTCCATGGTTGTTTAATTTGTTTATGGATGGGGTTGTTAGGGAGGTGAATGCAAGAGTTTTGGAAAGAGGGGCAAGTATGAAGTCTGTTGGGGATGAGAGAGCTTGGGAAGTGAGTCAGTTGTTGTTCGCTGATGATACAGCGCTGGTGGCTGATTCATGTGAGAAACTGCAGAAGCTGGTGACTGAGTTTGGTAAAGTGTGTGAAAGAAGAAAGTTAAGAGTAAATGTGAATAAGAGCAAGGTTATTAGGTACAGTAGGGTTGAGGGTCAAGTCAATTGGGAGGTAAGTTTGAATGGAGAAAAACTGGAGGACGTAAAGTGTTTTAGATATCTGGGAGTGGATCTGGCAGCGAATGGAACCATGGAAGCGGAAGTGGATCATAGGGTGGGGGAGGGGGCGAAAATCCTGGGAGCCTTGAAGAATGTTTGGAAGTCGAGAACATTATCTCGGAAAGCAAAAATGGGTATGTGTGAAGGAATAGTAGTTCTAACAATGTTGTATGGTTGCGAGGCGTGGGCTATGGATAGAGTTGTGCGCAGGAGGATGGATGTGCTGGAAATGAGATGTTTGAGGACAATGTGTGGTGTGAGGTGGTTTGATTGAGTAAGTAACGTAAGGGTAAGAGAGATGTGTGGAAATAAGAATAGTGTGATTGAGAGAGCAGAAGAGGGTGTTTTGAAATGGTTTGGGCACATGGAGAGAATGAGTGAGGAAAGATTGACCAAGAGGATATATGTGTCGGAGGTGGAGGGAACGAGGAGAAGTGGGAGACCAAATTGGAGGTGGAAAGATGGAGTGAAAAAGATTTTGAGTGATCGGGGCCTGAACATGCAGGAGGATGAAAGGAGGGCAAGGAATAGAGTGAATTGGATCGATGTGGTATACCGGGGTTGACGTGCTGTCGGTGGATTGAATCAGGGCATTTGAAGCGTGTGGGATAAACCATGGAAAGCTGTGTAGGTATGTATATTTGCGTGTGTGGACGTATGTATATACATGTGTATGGTGGTGGGTTGGGCCATTTCTTTCGTCTGTTTCCTTGCGCTACCTCGCAAACACGGGAGACAGCGACAAAGCAAAAAAAAAAAAAAAATAGAGAAGAGGTAGTAAAAGCTTTACGGAAGATGAAAGCCGGTAAAGCAGCAGGTTTGGATGGTATTGCAGTGGAATTTATTAAAAAAGGGGGTGACTGTATTGTTGACTGGTTGGTAAGGTTATTTAATGTATGTATGATTCATGGTGAGGTGCCTGAGGATTGGCGGAATGCTTGCATAGTGCCATTGTACAAAGGCAAAGGGGATAAGAGTGAGTGCTCAAATTACAGAGGTATAAGTTTGTTGAGTATTCCTGGTAAAATATATGGGAGGGTATTGATTGAGAGGGTGAAGGCATGTACAGAGCATCAGATTGGGGAAGAGCAGTGTGGTTTCAGAAGTGGTAGAGGATGTGTGGATCAGGTGTTTGCTTTGAAGAATGTATGTGAGAAATACTTAGAAAAACAAGTGGATTTGTATGTAGCATTTATGGATCTGGAGAAGGCATATGATAGAGTTGATAGAGATGCTCTATGGAAGGTTTTAAGATTATATGGTGTGGGAGGCAAGTTGTTAGAAGCAGTGAAAAGTTTTTATCGAGGATGTAAGGCATGTTTACGTGTAGGAAGAGAGGAAAGTGATTGGTTCTCAGTGAATGTAGGTTTGCGGCAGGGGTGTGTGATGTCTCCATGGTTCTTTACTTTGTTTAAGGATGGGGTTGTTAGGGAGGTGAATGCAAGAGTTTTGGAAAGAGGGGCAAGTATGAAGTCCGTTGTGGATGAGAGAGCTTGGGAAGTGAGTCAGTTGTTGTTCACTGATGATACAGCGCTGGTGGCTGATTCATGTAAGAAACTGCAGAAGCTGGTGACTGAGTTTGGTAAAGTGTGTGAAAGAAGAAAGTTAAGAGTAAATGTGAATAAGAGCAAGGTTATTAGGTACAGTAGGGTTGAGGGTCAAGTCAATTGGGAGGTAAGTTTGAATGGAGAAAAACTGGAGGAAGTAAAGTGTTTTAGATATCTGGGAGTGGATCTGGCAGCGGATGGAACCATGGAAGTGGAAGTGAATCATAGGGTGGGGAAGGGGGCGAAAATTGGGAGCCTTGAAGAATGTTTGGAAGTCGAGAACATTATCTCGGAAAGCAAAAATGGGTATGTTTGAAGGAATAGTGGTTCCAACAATGTTGTATGGTTGCGAGGCGTGGGCTATGGATAGAGTTGTGCGCAGGAGGATGGATGTGCTGGAAATGAGATGTTTGAGGACAATATGTGGTGTGAGGTGGTTTGATCGAGTAAGTAATGTAAGGGTAAGAGAGATGTGTGGAAATAAAAAGAGTGTGGTTGAGAGAGCAGAAGAGGGTGTTTTGAAATGGTTTGGTCACATGGAGAGAATGAGTGAGGAAAGATTGACAAAGAAGATATATGTGTCGGAGGTGGAGGGAACGAGGAGAAGTGGGAGACCAAATTTGAGGTGGAAAGATGGAATGAAAAAGATTTTGTGTGATCGGGGCCTGAACATGCAGGAGGGTTAAAGGCGTGCAAGGAATAGAGTGAATTGGAACGATGTGGTATACTGGGGTCGACGTGCTGTCAATGGATTGAACCAGGGCATGTGAAGCATCTGGGGTAAACCATGGAAAGTTGTGTGGGGCCTGGATGTGGAAAGGGAGCTGTGGTTTCGATGCATTATTACATGACAGCTAGAGAGTGAGTGTGAACGAATGGGGCCTTTGTTGTCTTTTCGTAGCGCTACCTTGCACACATGAGGGTGGAGGGGGGTTGTTATTTCATGTGTAGCGAGGTGGTGATGGGAACAAATGAAGGCAGACAGTATGAATTATGTACATGTGTATATATGTATATGTCTGTGTGTGTATATATATGTGTACGTTGAGATGTATAGGTATGTATATTTGCGTGTGTGGACGTGTATGTATATACATGTGTATGTGGGCGGGTTGGGCCATTCTTTCGTCTGTTTTATTGCGCTACCTCACTAACGCGGGAGACAGCGACAAAGCAAAATAAAATAAATAAATATATCAATAAAGTTATATGTAAGTAGATGTATAAAGATGCATAGATATATGTGTCTATGTGTAGTATGCCCAAGGCCAGAATCACTTTCTCACCTACCTCAAGGGTAGTTTTTCAAAGCTGACCCATCCATACCCAAACTTAACCAATTTTTGTTCATGTTTTGAAAGTCATGAAGATGGTTTCACAGCATTTGAAGATAAAAGTGACTTCATAGGTTTATATAAGTTTTACACATAATTGTGCTTTACAAAGTACAGTGCTCTAAAAATTTACAACCCCAAATCTTGGGCAGTCACTCTAGACCATATCCTTGTTGGCCTATTCAGAAATCTGGCTCTGAACATGCTTGGTGTATGTAGTGTTAAGTATCACCTAAAGAGTCACCATAAAGTCTGCATTGTGCTTAGGTATATATGTGTAATTGATTGTATGTACTGCTCAGGGAGGGAATTGTAAGCTTGTGGGGCCCCATCTCTTGAACCTTCTCTACTAGGTTGAAACTTTTTGTACCTTTTTATGCTATCTCCATTTATTATTTTGTCAACCAGTTTACTCCATTCATTCAGACTACTTTTGCTATAAAAGTACTTTCATACATGTTTTTAACAAGTTTACTGCTTAATTTCACATATGTCCTTCGATAGTTCTGACCCTTTGCATTTCAAAGAACTGCTTTGTGTGTGTGTTGGCAGTCATGTTTACAAACTTGTAGGTTGTGATCAGGTCACTCCTCTCACATTACTCTTTCTTGCTGGTCAAATTCAAGGCCTCTAGCCTTTCCCTTTTATTCAGCTTTGTTAATGCTGTTACCATCTTTGTTACCCCCTCTGAACCTTTTTTATTAGCTGTTTGTGCTTCCTTAGGTACAGAGGCTAAACTTAAAGTTTTGGCTTTATGTATGATGTGAACAGCTTGCTGAATATTTACTTTTTGTTGAGAATTGCATGCTGTTCTAATACTTGCAGGCTGACAGTTAGTTGGATACAAGGTTATGAGGTTTTAGAATAAGAACAGTTGGATATAAGGTTGTGAGGTGTAAGAATAAAAGGGGAATTGCATGGTGGATGGAAGAGAGTAGAAATGTGGTGGAAAAGAAGAAAAAGGCTTTTGGTAATTGCTCAAAAGGAATGTAGTAGTGGAAGTTCGGCAGAGGAAGAGGAAAGAATATAAGATATATAAGCAGAAAGTTAAGAAACTGATAGGGGAAAGTGAAAAAAAGAGTAGATGAAGATTTTGGAAGTAAGTGGAAAGTTTAGGGAAAATTAGAAATTGTTCTAGAAGGAAGTGAAAAAGGGAAAAGGTATATTTAAGAGTGAAAATGTAAATTTGGGAGGCAGGGAAGTGTTGCTGAATCAACAGGATGTAGTGAATGAGAGATGAAAAGATTATTTTGAAGAACTGATGAATGTGGAAGAAGTTGAGGCAGCAGTTGTTTCAGGAAGGAAGGAAACAGATACAAGTGCAGGGGTCTCTATCAAGATAGGAGGTAAAAAAGGCAATAATGAAGTTGAAGGTAGGAAAGGTGCCCAGAGTGGACGGGACTGCTGCTGCAATGTTGAAGTATGGAGGAGAAAGTGTGAAAGAGTGGATGCATTTGATATATGATTTATCACAGAAGCAGAAGGTAGTGCCTGAGGATTTGAATTCATTATTATTATTCCTTTAGTCACAGGAAAAGGTGCTATTGATGTATGTAGCAATTATACGGGAACAAATCTTTTAAGTATACAAGGAAGAGTGTATGCAAGAATGTTGATTGGTAAGAGTGATGGAAGTGACTGAATACTGAATGAGTAAGGAGCGAATGGATGTAGGGAAGTAAGGAGATGTGTGGATCATATATTTTTTTTTCTAGTGAAAATATCAGCTTTTATAGATCTGGAAATGGCATATGACAGGATTGAGTGGAATATTTCCTCTTAAGTTGTGTCATTTGAAATGCACACCCCAACTAATGTGTCCCTCAACCCTGTTATACCTAATAGCCTTGATTTTATTTACATTTACTCTCAACTTCCTCCTTTCACACACACTTCCAGACTCAGTCACCAAACTCCTGCAGTTTCTCACTGAAAACTTCCAGTAACCAGTGCAATCAACAACTGACACTACCCAGGCCCTCTTATCCCCCACAGTCTGCATACTCACCCCTCTTTCTAAGACTCATGGATTTACTTCCCTAATCACCTCATCCACAAACAAATTGAACAATCATGATGACATCACACACCCCTGCTGCAGACCAGCCATGATATAGAATCAGCCACTCTCCTCTCTTCTTATTCGTACAAAGGCCATACACCTTTGATAAAAACTTCTCGCACTGCTTCTAGTGACTGTCTTCCTACACTGTATATCCTTAAGACCTTCCACAAGGTTTTTCTGTCAGCCTTATCATATGCTTTCTCTTAGTCCATAAATGCCAAATACAAATCTGTCTTTCTCCAATGTTTCTCACACACATTTCTTCAAGCAAACACCTGATCCACACATCATCTACCACTTCTGAAATCACACTGTTCCCCAGTCTGATGCTCTGTCCATGCTTTCACCCTCTCAATCACCCTACCATGCAACTTGCCAGGTATACTCAACAAACTTATACATCTGTAGTTTGAACACCCACCTTTATCCCCAGTACGTTTATACAGTGGTGCCATACTTACATTCTGCCAGTCTTCAGGCACCTCACCATGATCCATACAAACAATAAAAATCCTTACCAACCAATGAACAACACAGTCAACTCCATTGTAAATTTATTCATTAACACCATTCACTCCAGCTGCCTTTGCCACATTTTATCTTTCCATCTGTAACACCACCCACTCCAGCTGCCTTGCCACATTTTATCTTTCCATCTGTAACACCATCCACTCCAGCTGCCTTGCCACATTTTATCTTATGTGAGGGTAACACCACCTCTTCTTTCTTCATACCAATCTCCATGTTTCTCTCACTTCTCATACCATCCTGACCCACACACCCTACATCTGCCAACTTTACATCAGGCTCATTCAGTAGTCCATCAAAATGCTAACTCTGTCTCCCCATTACTGCATCACTGCCAGTTATGACTTCTAGTGCTGCCCTTTTCACTTATGTTCTCATTTTTTCTCCTGCTTTTTTTTTCTTTTTTTTCTTTTTTTTCACATTATTCACCTCTCCAAAAAAATTATTCTCCCTAAAGTTTACTGATGATCGCTCGCCCCAACTCTCATTTGCTGTCTTTTTCAACCCTTGCACCGTACACTTGACCTCCTGCTGATTTCTTTTATATATTCTCGAATCCTTTGCACTTCTTCCCTGTAAATAAAAACGAAATGCTTCTTTTTTCTCTCACTTTACTTCTTCAGCCCTCCACTCACTACCTTTTCTTATCTACCCTCCTCCCAACTTTCACATGCCATATGCATGTCTTGCGCTTGCCAGCACAGCTTTGCTAATACCTCCCATTCCTCATCCACTCCACTTGCTTCATTTACTCTCACCTTTTGCCATTCTACAACCAGTTTCTTATGATATTTCTTCACAAGTCTCTTTTCCAAGCTCACCACTCTCTTCTCACTGACATTGTTTCCTCTTTTCTGAAAATCTATACAAATCTTTACCCTCACCTGCACAAGATACTGATCACGTATCTCACGAGCTGCCCCTCTCAGCACAATTACTTCCAAAAGTCTCTCATTAACATGCCTTTTTATTTTTTTTTTATTTTTTTTTTTTTTTTATACTTTGTCGCTGTCTCCCGCGTTTGCGAGGTAGCGCAAGGAAACAGACGAAAGAAATGGCCCAACCCTCCCCATACACATGTACATACACACGTCCGCACACGCAAATATACATACCTACACAGCTTTCCATGGTTTACCCCGGACGCTTCACATGCCTTGATTCAATCCACTGACAGCACGTCAACCCCTGTATACCACATCGCTCCAATTCACTCTATTCCTTGCCCTCCTTTCACCCTCCTGCATGTTCAGGCCCCGATCACACAAAATCCTTTTCACTCCATCTTTCCACCTCCAATTTGGTCTCCCTCTTCTCCTCGTTCCCTCCACCTCCGACACATATATCCTCTTGGTCAATCTTTCCTCACTCATTCTCTCCATGTGCCCAAACCATTTCAAAACACCCTCTTCTGCTCTCTCAACCACGCTCTTTTTATTTCCACACATCTCTCTTACCCTTACGTTACTTACTCGATCAAACCACCTCACACCACACATTGTCCTCAAACATCTCATTTCCAGCACATCCATCCTCCTGCGCACAACTCTATCCATAGCCCACGCCTCGCAACCATACAACATTGTTGGAACTACTATTCCTTCAAACATACCCATTTTTGCTTTCCGGGATAATGTTCTCGACTTCCACACATTTTTCAAGGCTCCCAAAATTTTCGCCCCCTCCCCCACCCTATGATCCACTTCCGCTTCCATGGTTCCATCCACTGACAGATCCACTCCCAGATATCTAAAACACTTCACTTCCTCCAGTTTTTCTCCATTCAAACTCACCTCCCAATTGACTTGACCCTCAACCCTACTGTACCTAATAACCTTGCTCTTATTCACATTTACTCTTAACTTTCTTCTTCCACACACTTTACCAAACTCCGTCACCAGCTTCTGCAGTTTCTCACATGAATCCGCCACCAGCGCTGTATCATCAGCGAACAACAACTGACTCACTTCCCAAGCTCTCTCATCCCCAACAGACTTCATACTTGCCCCTCTTTCCAAGACTCTTGCATTTACCTCCCTAACAACCCCATCCATAAACAAATTAAACAACCATGGAGACATCACACACCCCTGCCGCAAACCTACATTCACTGAGAACCAATCACTCTCCTCTCTTCCTACACGTACACATGCCTTACATCCTCGATAAAAACTTTTCACTGCTTCTAACAACTTGCCTCCCACACCATATATTCTTAATACCTTCCACAGAGCATCTCTATCAACTCTATCATATGCCTTCTCCAGATCCATAAATGCTACATACAAATCCATTTGCTTTTCTAAGTATTTCTCACATACATTCTTCAAAGCAAACACCTGATCCACACATCCTCTACCACTTCTGAAACCACACTGCTCTTCCCCAATCTGATGCTCTGTACATGCCTTCACCCTCTCAATCAATACCCTCCCATATAATTTACCAGGAATACTCAACAAACTTATACCTCTGTAATTTGAGCACTCACTCTTATCCCCTTTGCCTTTGTACAATGGCACTATGCACGCATTCCGCCAATCCTCAGGCACCTCACCATGAGTCATACATACATTAAATAACCTTACCAACCAGTCAACAATACAGTCACCCCCTTTTTTAATAAATTCCACTGCAATACCATCCAAACCTGCTGCCTTGCCGGCTTTCATCTTCCGCAAAGCTTTTACTACCTCTTCTCTGTTTACCAAATCATTTTCCCTAACCCTCTCACCTTGCACACCACCTCGACCCAAACACCCTATATCTGCCACTCTGTCATCAGACACATTCAACAAACCTTCAAAATACTCATTCCATCTCCTTCTCACATCACCACTACTTGTTATCACCTCCCCATTTACGCCCTTCACTGAAGTTCCCATTTGCTCCCTTGTCTTACGCACCCTATTTACCTCCTTCCAGAACATCTTTTTATTCTCCCTAAAATTTACTGATAGTCTCTCACCCCAACTCTCATTTGCCCTTTTTTTCACCTCTTGCACCTTTCTCTTGACCTCCTGTCTCTTTCTTTTATACTTCTCCCACTCAATTGCATTTTTTCCCTGCAAAAATCGTCCAAATGCCTCTCTCTTCTCTTTCACTAATACTCTTACTTCTTCATCCCACCACTCACTACCCTTTCTAAACAGCCCACCTCCCACTCTTCTCATGCCACAAGCATCTTTTGCGCAATCCATCACTGATTCCCTAAATACATCCCATTCCTCCCCCACTCCCCTTACTTCCATTCTTCTCACCTTTTTCCATTCTGTACACAGTCTCTCCTGATACTTCTTCACACAGGTCTCCTTCCCAAGCTCACTTACTCTCACCACCTTCTTCACCCCAACATTCACTCTTCTTTTCTGAAAACCCATACTAATCTTCACCTTAGCCTCCACAAGATAATGATCAGACATCCCTCCAGTTGCACCTCTCAGCACATTGACATCCAAAAGTCTCTCTTTCGCACGCCTGTCAATTAACACGTAATCCAATAACGCTCTCTGGCCATCTCTCCTACTTACATAAGTATACTTATGTATATCTCGCTTTTTAAACCAGGTATTCCCAATCATCAGTCCTTTTTCAGCACATAAATCTACAAGCTCTTCACCATTTCCATTTACAACACTGAACACCCCATGCATACCAATTATTCCCTCAACTGCCACATTACTCACCTTTGCATTCAAATCACCCATCACTATAACCCGGTCTCGTGCATCAAAACCGCTAACACACTCATTTAGCTGCTCCCAAAACACTTGCCTCTCATGATCTTTCTTCTCATGCCCAGGTGCATATGCACCAATAATCACCCACCTCTCTCCATCAACTTTCAATTTTACCCATATTAATCGAGAATTTACTTTCTTACATTCTATCACATACTCCCACAACTCCTGTTTTAGGAGTATTGCTACTCCTTCCCTTGCTCTTGTCCTCTCACTAACCCCTGACTTCACTCCCCAGACATTTCCAAACCACTCTTCCCCTTTACCCTTGAGCTTCGTTTCACTCAGAGCCAAAACATCCAGGTTCCTTTCCTCAAACATACTACCTATCTCTCCTTTTTTCACATCTTGGTTACATCCACACACATTTAGGCACCCCACTCTGAGCCTACGAGGAGGATGAGCACTCCCTGCGTGACTCCTTCTTCTGTTTCCCATTTTAGAAAGTTAATACAAGGAGGGGAGGATTTCCGGCCCCCCGCTCCCGTCCCCTCTAGTCGCTTTCTACGACACGCGAGGAATACGTGGGAAGTATTCTTTCACCCCTATCCCCAGGGATAATATACATATATATACACACACACACACACACACACACACACACACACACACACACACACACACACACACACATACATATATATACATATGAAAAATGTAAGAAACAATTTAGAAAACAAACTTTTAGCTTGAAATGAATGAAAAAATGAACGTCACATAATGGTTCAACCTCTGGCTATGGAAAAGGAAATGTACAATTTATTCACACAAACGTCAATAGCAGTTCTCATCAATTTCACCACTGAATCAATAAGCTTCAATGTCTAAGCTACATTTTTCTCCAACTTCACTATTTTCTTGTCAAAACATCATGCATGAAAACTTTTTATATGATCCAATAATTTTCGCTGACCATCTCTCCGCTCGTGTATGATTGTTTCTCAATACACACCTCCACAATCTGTTCACCATTTCCATTTATAACAATAAATACCTCATGCCTCCCAATTATACCCTCAACTGCCACGTTATTCACCTTCGTGATTAACTTTTTTATTTTTTATGTATTTTGCTTTGTCGCTGTCTCCCGCATTTGCGAGGTAGTGCAAGGAAACAGACGAAAGAATGGCCCAACCCTCCCACATACACATGTATATACATACACGTCCACACTTGCAAATATACATGCCTATACATCTCAACATATACATATATATACACATGTACATAATTCATATTGTCTGCCTTTATTCATTCCCATCGCCACCCCACCACATATGAAATAACAACCCCCTCCCCCCTCATGTGCACGAGTTAGTGCTAGGAAAAGACAACAAAGGCCACATTCGTTCACAGTCTCTAGCTGTCATGTTATAATGCACCGAAACCACAGCTCCCTTTCCACATCCAGGCCCCCACAGAACTTTCCATGGTTTACCCCAGACTCTTCATCATTAATATCCGGTCTCTTACATGAAGAATGCTGAGACACTCACTCAGTTGCTCATAGAACACTTCCCTATCATGATCTTTCTTCTCATAAACAGATGCATAAGCATTGATAATCACCCTTTTCTTGCCATCCACTTTCATTTTACCCACATCAGTGTGAGACTTACTTCCTTAAACTGTGTCGTACACTCGCACAACTCCTGACTTTACTCCAAAGATACTTCTAAACCAGCCTTCTTTATGCTTGAGCTTTGATTCACTCAGAGCCAGAACGTACTGGTTTCTTTCCATAAACATACTTCCACAAATATATGACTGAACTCTCCTGTCTCCACATCTTGTTTGCATCTACACACCTCAGCGTGATCCTTCTAGGAGGATGAGTACTCCTTATTTGGCTCCTTATGTTCATTTGTTTAATCATTGAAATACAAAGGGGGAGAGGGGAGAACTCCCACCACCTTCTACAACACGCATGGAATATGGAATTAGAATTCTTTCTAACCCCCTAGCTGTGTGTGGAAAGGGAGCTGTGGTTTCAGTGCATTACCCATGACAGCTAGAGACTGATGGTGAACAAATGTGGACTTTTTGTCTTATCCTGGCACTACCGTGCTGGGAGGGGGGCTGCTGTTTCCTGTGTGATGGGGTGGCGATGGGAATGGATGAAAGCAGCAAGTATGAATATGTACCTGTGTATATATGTATATGTCTGTGTATGAAATTATATGGGAGGGTATTGATTGAGAGGGCGAAGGCATGTACAGAGCATCAGATTAGGGAAGAGCAGTGTGGTTTCAGAAGTGGTAGGGGATGTGTGGATCAGTTGCTTGCTCTGAAGAATGTATGTGAGAAATACTTAGGAAAGCAAATGGATTTGTATAGCATTTATGGATCTGGAGAAGGCATATGATAGAGTTGATAGAGATGGTCTGTGGAAGGTATAAAGAATATATGGTGTGGGGGCAAGTTGTTAAAAGCAGTGAAAAGTTTTTATCAAGGATGTAAGGCATGTGTACGTGTAGGAAGAGAGGAAAGTGATTGGTTCTCAGTGAATGTAGGTTTGTGGCAGGGGTGTGTGATGTCTCCATGGTTCTTTAATTTGTTTATGGATGGGGTTGTTAGGGAGGGGAATGCAAGAGTTTTGGAAAGAGGGGCAAGTATGCAGTCTGTTGGGGATGAGAGAGCTTAGGAAGTGAGTCAGTTGTTGTTGGCTGATGATACAGCGCTGGTGGCTGATTCGTGTGAGAAACTGCATAAGCTGGTCATTGAGTTTGGTAAAGTGTGTGAAAGAAGAAAGCTGAGAGTAAATGTGAATAAGAGCAAGGTTATTAAGTGCAATAGGGAGAGGGACAAGTCAATTGGGAAGTAAGTTTGAATGGAGAAAAACTGAAGGAAGTAAAGTGTTTTAGATATCTGGGAGTGGATCTGGCAGCAGATGGAACCATGGAAGCGGAAGTGAATCATAGGGTAGGGGAGGGGGTGAAAGTTCTGGGAGCGTTGAAGAATGTGTAGAAGTCAAGAACATTATCTTGGAAAGCAAAAATGGGTATGTTTGAAGGAATAGTGGTTCCAACAATGTTATATGGTTGCAAGGCATGGGCTATGGATAGAGTTGTGCAGAGGAGGGTGGATGTGTTGGAAATGAGATGTTTGAGAACAATATGTGGTGTGAGGTGGTTTGATCGAATAATAATAGGGTAAGAGAGATGTGTGTAATAAAATGAGTGTGGTTGAGAGTGCTGAAGAGGGTGTTTTGAAATGGTTTGGTCACATGAAATGAATGAGTGAGGAAAGATTGACCAAGAGGATATATGTGTCAGAGGTGGAGGGAACAAGGAGAAGTGGGAGACCAAATTGGAGGTGAAAAGATGGAGTGAAAAAGATTTTGAGTGATCAGGGCTTGAGCATGCAGGAGGGCGAGAAAGGCATGCAAGGAATAGAGTGAATTGGAACAATGTGGTATACTGGGGTCGACGTGCTGTCAATGGATTGAACCAGGGCGTGTGAAGCGTCTGGGGTAAACCATGGAAAGTTGTGTGGGGCCTGGATGTGGAAAGGGAGCTGTGGTTTCAGTTCATTATACATGACAGCTAGAGACTGAGTGTGAACGAATGTGGCTTTTGTTGTCTTTTCCTAGCTCTACCTCGCACACATGTGGGGGGAGGGGGTTGTTATTTCATGTGCAGCGAGGTGGTGATGGGAATGAATAAAGGCAGACAGTATGAATTATGTACTTGTGTATATATGTATATGTCTGTGTGTGTATATTGGCAGAATGCATGCATAGTGCCATTGTACAAAGGCAAAGGGTATAAAGGTGAGTGTTCAAATTGCAGAGGTATAAGTTTCTTCAGTATTCCTGGGAAATTATTTGGAAGATTATTGATTGAGAGGGTCAAGGCATGTACAGAGCATCAGATTGAGGAAAAGCAGTGTGGTTTCAGAAGTGGTAGAGGATGTATATGTATACGTTTAGATGTATAGGTATGTATATTTGCGTGTGTGGACGTGTATGTATATACATGTGTATGTGGGTGGGTTGGGCCATTCTTTCATCTGTTTCCTTGCGCTACCTCGCTAACGTGGGAGACAGCGACAAAGCAAATATGTGTATGTATGTATACATTGAAATGTTTATTTATGTATATGTGTGTGTATGTGCATTTATGTATATATATTTGTATATGTGTAGTTGGGCCATTCTTCATCTGTTTTCTTGCGCTTCCTCGCTGATGCAGGACAGCGATTAAGTACAATAATAACAAAAAGTTTTTACCAAGGATGTAAGATGTGTACGTGAAGGAAGACAGGAAAGTGATTGGTTCCCAGTGAATGTCGGTTTGTGGCAGGGGTGCATGATGTCTCCATGGTTGTTTAATTTGTTTGTGGATGGGGAGGTTAGGGAGGTGAATGCAAGAGTTTTGGAGAGGGGCAAGTATGCAGTCTGTTGTCGATGAGTGGGGTTGGGAAGTGAGTCAGTTGTTGTTCGCTGATGATACAGTGCTAGTGGCTTGATTCAGGTGAGAAACTGCTAAGGTTGGTGACTGAGTTTGGTAAAGTATGTGAAAGAGGAAAGCTGAGAGTAAATGTGAATAAGAGCAAGGTTATTAGGTTGAGGAGCGTTGAAGGACAAATTAATTGGAAGGTAAGTTTGAATGGAGAAAAACTGAAGGAAATGAAGTGTTTTATGTATCTGGGAGTGGACCTAGCAGCAGATGGAACCATGGAAGCAGAAATGAATCACAAAGTGTGGGAGGGTGCGAAGGTTCTGGAAGCATTGAAGAATGTGTGGAAGGTGAGAACATTATCTCATAGAGCAAAAATGGGCATGTTTGAAGGAATAGTGGTTCCAACAATGTTATATGGTTGCGAAGCATGGGCCATAGATAGGGTTGTGCAGAGAAGTGTGGATGTGTTGGAAATGAAATGTTTGAGGACAGTATGTGGTGAAAGGTGGTTTGATTAAGTAATGAAAGGGTAAGAGAGATGTGTGGTAATAAAAAGAGTGCTTGAGAGGGCAGAAGAGGGTATGTTGAAATGGTTTGGACACATGGAGAGAATGAGTGAGGAAAGATTGGCAAAGAGGATATATGTGTCAGAGGTAAAGGGAACAAGGAGAAGTGGGAGACCAAATTGGAGGTGGAAAGATGGAGTGAAAAAGATTTTGAGTGATCCGGGACTGATGTTTGCCTGAACATCAGGAGGGTGAAAGGCATGCAAGGAATAGAGTGGATTGGAACGATGTGGAATACCGGAGTCAACATGCTGTCAGAGGATTGAACCAGGGTATGTGAAGTGTCTGGGGTAAACCATGGAAAGGTCTGTGTGGTCTGGATGTGGAAAGGGAGCTGTGGTTTTAGTGCATTACATGTGACAGCTAAAGACTGAATGTGAACGAATGTGGCCTTTTTTTTTTTCTTCTTCTTCTTCTTCTTCTTCTTCTTCTTCTTTCTTTTTCTTTTTCCCCTTGGCGCTACCTCGCTGGAGGGGTTGGATGCCATTTCATGTATAGCGGGGTGGCGATGGGAATGGATGAAGGAAGTATGAATATGTAAATCTGTATATATGTATATGTCTGTGTATGTATATGCATGTATATGTTGAAATGTATATGTTTGTATATGTTTTTATCGAGGATGTAAGGCATGTGTACGTGTAGGAAGAGAGGAAAGTTCGTTTGCGGCAGGGGTGCGTGATGTCTCCATGGTTCTTTAATTTGTTTATGGATGGGGTTGTTAGGGAGATGAATGCAAGAGTTTTGGAAAGAGGGGCAATTATGCAGTCTGTTGTGGATGAGATCTTGGAAAGTGAGTCAGTTGTTCGCTAATGATACAGCGTTGGTGGCTGACTCGGGTGAGAAACTGCAGAAGCTGGTGACTGAGTTTGGTAAAGTGTGTGAAAGAAGAAAGCTGAGGGTAAATGTGAATAAGAACAAGGTTATTAGGTACAGTAGTGTTGGGGGATAAGTCAGTTGGGAGGTAAGTTTGAATGGAAAAAAACTGGAGGAAGTGAAGTGTTTTAGATATCTGGGAGTGGATTTGGCAGCGGATAGAACCATGGAAGCGGAAGTGAATCATAGAGTGGGGGAGGTTGCGAAAGTTCTGGGAGTGTTGAAGAATGTATGGAAGTCGAGAACGTTATCTCGGAAAGCAAAAATGGGTATGTTTGAAGGAATAGTGGTTCCAACAATGATACATGGTTGCGAGGCGTGGGCTATAGATAGAGTTGTGCGGAGGAGGGTGGATGTTCTTGAAATGAGATGTTTCAGGACAGTATGTGGTTTGAGGTGGTTTGATCGAGTAAGTAATGATAGGGTAAGAGAGATGTGTGGTAATAAAAAGAGTGGTTGAGAGAATAGAAGAGGGTGTTTTGAAATGGTTTGGTCACATGGAGAGAATGAGAGAGGAAAGATTGACAAAGAAGATATATGTGTCAGAGGTGGAGGGAACGAGGAGAAGTGGGAGACCAAATTGGAGGTGGAAAGATGGAGTGAAAAAGATTTTGAGTGATTGGGGCCAGAACATGCAGGAGGGTGAAAGGAGTGCAAGGAATAGAGTGAATTGGAATGATATGGTATGCCAGGGTCGATGTGCTGCCAATGGATTGAACCAAGGCATGTGAAGCATCTGAGGTAAACCATGGAAAGTTGTGTGGGGCCTGGATGTGGAAAGGGAGCTGTTGTTTCAGTGCATTATTACATGACAGCTAGAGACTGAGTGTGAACGAATGTGGCCTTTGTTGTCTTTTCCTAGCGCTACCTCGCACACATGAGGGGGGAGGGGGTTATTTCATGTGTGGCGGGGTGGCGATGGGAATGAATAAAGGCAGACAATATGAATCCTGTACATGAGTATATATATATATATATATATATATATATTTCTTTATGGATGGGGTTGTTAGGGAGGTGAATGCAAGAGTTTTGGAAAGAGGGGCAAGTATGAAGTCTGTTGGGGATGAGAGAGCTTGGGAAGTGAATCAGTTGTTGTTCGCTGATGATACAGCGCTGGTGGCTGATTCACGTTAGAAACTGCAGAAGCTGGTGACTGAGTTTGGTAAAGTGTGTGAGAGAAGAAAGTTAAGAGTAAATGTGAATAAGAGCAAGGTTATTAGGTACAGTAGGGTTGAGGGTCAAGTCAACTGGGAGGTAAGTTTGAATGGAGAAAAACTGGAGGAAGTAAAGTGTTTTAGATATCTGGGAGTGGATCTGGCAGCGGATGGAACCATGGAAGCGGAAGTGGATCATAGGGTGGGGGAGGGGGCGAAAATTCTGGGAGCCTTGAAGAATGTGTGGAAGTCGAGAACATTATCTCGGAAAGCAAAAATGGGTGTGTTTGAAGGAATAGTAGTTCCAACAATGTTGTATGGTTGCGAGGCGTGGGCTGTGGATAGAGTTGTGCGCAGGAGGATGGATGTGCTGGAAATGAGATGTTTGAGGACAATGTGTGGTGTGAGGTGGTTTGATCGAGTAAGTAACGTAAGGGTAAGAGAGATGTGTGGAAATAAAAAGAGCGTGGTTGAGAGAGCAGAAGAGGGTGTTTTGAAATGGTTTGGTCACATGGAGAGAATGAGTGAGGAAAGATTGACCAAGAGGATATATGTGTCGGAGGTGGAGGGAATGAGGAGAAGTGGGAGACCAAATTGGAGGTGGAAAGATGGAGTGAAAAAGATTTTGTGTGATTGGGGCCTGAACATGCAGGAGGGTGAAAGGAGGGCAAGGAATAGAGTGAGTTGGATCGATGTGGTATACCGGGGTTGACGTGCTGTCAGTGGGTTGAATCAGGGCATGTGAAGCGTGTGGGGTAAACCATGGAAAGCTGTGTAGGTATGTATATTTGCGTGTGTGGACGTATGTATATACATGTGTATGGGGGTGGGTTGGGCCATTTCTTTCGTCTGTTTCCTTGCGCTACCTCGCAAACGCGGGAGACAGCGACAAAGCAAAAAAAAAATATATATATATATATATATATATATATATATATATATATATATATCATCCTCCTCGAAGGCTCAGAGTGGGGTGCCTAAATGTGTGTGGATGTAACCAAGATGTGAAAAAAGGAGAGATAGGTAGTATGTTTGAGGAAAGGAACCTGGATGTTTTGGCTCTGAGTGAAACGAAGCTCAAGGGTAAAGGGGAAGAGTGGTTTGGAAATGTCTGGGGAGTGAAGTCATGGGTTAGTGAGAGGACAAGAGCAAGGGAAGGAGTAGCAATACTCCTGAAACGAGTTGTGGGAGTATGTGATAGAATGTAAGAAAGTAAATTCTCGATTAATATGGGTAAAATTGAAAGTTGATGGAGAGAGGTGGGTGATTATTGGTGCATATGCACCTGGGCATGAGAAGAAAGATCATGAGAGGCAAGTGTTTTGGGAGCAGCTGAATGAGTGTGTTAGCGGTTTTGATGCACGAGACCGGGTTATAGTGATGGGTGATTTGAATGCAAAGGTGAGTAATGTGGCAGTTGAGGGAATAATTGGTATGCATGGGGTGTTCAGTGTTGTAAATGGAAATGGTGAAGAGCTTGTAGATTTATGTGCTGAAAAAGGACTGATGATTGGGAATACCTGGTTTAAAAAGCGAGATATACATAAGTATACTTATGTAAGTAGGAGAGATGGCCAGAGAGCGTTATTGGATTACGTGTTAATTGACAGGCGTGTGAAAGAGAGACTTTTGGATGTTAATGTGCTGAGAGGTGCAACTGGAGGGATGTCTGATCATTATCTTGTGGAGGCTAAGGTGAAGATTAGTATGGGTTTTCAGAAAAGAGGAGTGAATGTTGGGGTGAAGAAGGTGGTGAGAGTAAGTGAGCTTGGGAAGGAGACCTGTGTGGGGAAGTACCAGGAGAGACTGTGTACAGAATGGAAAAAGGTGAGAAGAATGGAAGTAAGGGGAGTGGGGGAGGAATGGGATGTATTTAGGGAATCAGTGATGGATTGCGCAAAAGATGCTTGTGGCATGAGAAGAGTGGGAGGTGGGTTGTTTAGAAAGGGTAGTGAGTGGTGGGATGAAGAAGTAAGAGTATTAGTGAAAGAGAAGAGAGAGGCATTTGGACGATTTTTGCAGGGAAAAAATGCAATTGAGTGGGAGAAGTATAAAAGAAAGAGACAGGAGGTCAAGAGAAAGGTGCAAGAGGTGAAAAAAAGGGCAAATGAGAGTTGGGGTGAGAGACTATCAGTAAATTTTAGGGAGAATAAAAAGATGTTCTGGAAGGAGGTAAATAGGGTGCGTAAGACAAGGGAGCAAATGGGAACTTCAGTGAAGGGCATAAATGGGGAGGTGATAACAAGTAGTGGTGATGTGAGAAGGAGATGGAATGAGTATTTTGAAGGTTTGTTGAATGTGTCTGATGACAGAGTGGCAGATATAGGGTGTTTTGGTCGAGGTGGTGTGCAAAGTGAGAGGGTTAGGGAAAATGATTTGGTAAACAGAGAAGAGGTAGTAAAAGCTTTGCGGAAGATGAAAGCTGGCAAGGCAGCAGGATTGGATGGTATTGCAGTGGAATTTATTAAAAAAGGGGGTGACTGTATTGTCGACTGGTTGGTAAGGTTATTTAATGTATGTATGACTCATGGTGAGGTGCCTGAGGATTGGCGGAATGCGTGCATAGTGCCATTGTACAAAGGCAAAGGGGATAAGAGTGAGTGCTCAAATTACAGAGGTATAAGTTTGTTGAGTATTCCTGGTAAATTATATGGGAGGGTATTGATTGAGAGGGTGAAGGCATGTACAGAGCATCAGATTGGGGAAGAGCAGTGCGGTTTCAGAAGTGGTAGAGGATGTGTGGATCAGGTGTTTGCTTTGAAGAATGTATGTGAGAAATACTTAGAAAAGCAAATGGATTTGTATGTAGCATTTATGGATCTGGAGAAGGCATATGATAGAGTTGATAGAGATGCTCTGTGGAAGGTATTAAGAATATATGGTGTGGGAGGCAAGTTGTTAGAAGCAGTGAAAAGTTTTTATCGAGGATGTAAGGCATGTGTACGTGTAGGAAGAGAGGAAAGTGATTGGTTCTCAGTGAATGTAGGTTTGCGGCAGGGGTGTGTGATGTCTCCATGGTTGTTTAATTTGTTTATGGATGGGGTTGTTAGGGAGGTAAATGCAAGAGTCCTGGAAAGAGGGGCAAGTATGAAGTCTGTTGGGGATGAGAGAGCTTGGGAAGTGAGTCAGTTGTTGTTCGCTGATGATACAGCGCTGGTGGCTGATTCATGTGAGAAACTGCAGAAGCTGGTGACTGAGTTTGGTAAAGTGTGTGGAAGAAGAAAGTTAAGAGTAAATGTGAATAAGAGCAAGGTTATTAGGTACAGTAGGGTTGAGGGTCAAGTCAATTGGGAGGTGAGTTTGAATGGAGAAAAACTGGAGGAAGTGAAGTGTTTTAGATATCTGGGAGTGGATCTGTCAGCGGATGGAACCATGGAAGCGGAAGTGGATCATAGGGTGGGGGAGGGGGCGAAAATTTTGGGAGCCTTGAAAAATGTGTGGAAGTCGAGAACATTATCTCGGAAAGCAAAAATGGGTATGTTTGAAGGAATAGTGGTTCCAACAATGCTGTATGGTTGCGAGGCGTGGGCTATGGATAGAGTTGTGCGCAGGAGGATGGATGTGCTGGAAATGAGGTGTTTGAGGACAATGTGTGGTGTGAGGTGGTTTGATCGAGTAAGTAACGTAAGGGTAAGAGAGATGTGTGGAAATAAAAAGAGCGTGGTTGAGAGAGCAGAAGAGGGTGTTTTGAAATGGTTTGGGCACATGGAGAGAATGAGTGAGGAAAGATTGACCAAGAGGATATATGTCGGAGGTGGAGGGAACGAGGAGAAGACGGAGACCAAATTGGAGGTGGAAAGATGGAGTGAAAAAGATTTTGTGTGATTGGGGCCTGAACATGCAGGAGGGTGAAAGGAGGGCAAGGAATAGAGTGAATTGGAGCGATGTGGTATACAGGGGTTGACGTGCTGTCAGTGGATTGAATCAGGGCATGTGAAGCGTCTGGGGTAAACCATGGAAAGCTGTGTAGGTATGTATATTTGCGTGTGTGGACGTGTGTATGTACATGTGTATGGGGGGGGGGTTGGGCCATTTCTTTCGTCTGTTTCCTTGCGCTACCTCGCAAATGCGGGAGACAGCGACAAAGTATAAAAAAAAAAAAAATATATATATATATATATATATAAACAGAGGTACAAGTTTGTTGAGTATTCCTGGTAAATTATATGGGAGGGTATTGATTGAGAGGGTGAAGGCATGTACAGAGCATCAGATTGGGGAAGAGCAGTGTGGTTTCAGAAGTGGTAAAGGATATGTGTATCAGGTGTTTGCTTTGAAGAATGTATGTGAGAAATACTTAGAAAAGCAAATGGATTTGTATGTAGCATTTATGGATCTGGAGAAGGCATATGATAAGAGTTGATAGAGATGCTCTGTGGAAGGTATTAAGAATATATGGTGTGGGAGGCAAGTTGTTAGAAGCAGTGAAAAGTTTTTATCGAGGATGTAAGGCATGTGTACGTGTAGGAAGAGAGGAAAGTGATTAGTTCTCGGTGAATGTAGGTTTGCGGCAGGGTTGTGTGATGTCTCCATGGTTGTTTAATTTGTTTATGGATGGGGTTGTTAGGGAGGTGAATGCAAGAGTTTTGGAAAGAGGGGCAAGTATGAAGTCTGTTGGGGATGAGAGAGCTTGGGAAGTGAGTCAGTTGTTGTTCGCTGATGATACAACACTGGTGGCTGATTCATGTGAGAAACTGCAGAAGCTGGTGACTGAGTTAGGTAAAGTGTGTGAAAGAAGAAAGTTAAGAGTAAATGTGAATAAGAGCAAGGTTATTAGGTACAGTAGGGTTGAGGGTAAGTCAATTGGGAGGTAAGTTTGAATGGAGAAAAACTGGAGGAAGTAAAGTGTTTTAGTTATCTGGGAGTGGATCTGGCAGCGGATGGAACCATGGAAGCGGAAGTGGATCATAGGGTGGGGGAGGGGGCGAAAATTCTGGGAGCCTTGAAGAATGTGTGGAAGTCGAGAACATTATCTCGGAAAACAAAAATGGGTATGTTTGAAGGAATAGTGGTTCCAACAATGTTGTATGGTTGCGAGGCGTGGGCTATGGATAGAGTTGTGCGCAGGAGGATGGATGTGCTGGAAATGAGATGTTTGAGGACAATGTGTGGTGTGAGGTGGTTTGATCGAGTAAGTAACGTAAGGGTAAGAGAGATGTGTGGAAATAAAAAGAGCGTGGTTGAGAGAGCAGAAGAGGGTGTTTTGAAATGGTTTGGGCACATGGAGAGAATGAGTGAGGAAAGATTGACCAAGAGGATATATGTGTCGGAGGTGGAGGGAACGAGGAGAAGTGGGAGACCAAATTGGAGGTGGAAAGATGGAGTGAAAAAGATTTTGAGTGATCGGGGCCTGAACATGCAGGAGGGTGAAAGGCGGGCAAGGAATAGAGTGAATTGGAACGATGTGGTATACCGGGGTCGACGTGCTGTCAATGGATTGAACCAGGGCATGTGAAGCGTGTGGGGTAAACCATGGAAAGCTGTGTAGGTATGTATATTTGCGTGTGTGGACGTATGTATATACATGTGTATGGGGGTGGGTTGGGCTATTTCTTTCGTCTGTTTCCTTGCGCTACCTCGCAAACGCGGGAGACAGCGACAAAGAATAATAAAAATAAAAATATATATATATATATATATTATATATATATATATATATATATATATATATATATATATATATATATATATATATATATATATATTATATAAAAGGGCAAATGAGAGTTGGGGTGAGAGAGTATCATTAAATTTTAGGGAGAATAAAAAGATGTTCTGGAAGGAGGTAAATAAAGTGCGTAAGACAAGGGAGCAAATGGGAACTTCGGTGAAGGCACAAGTGGGGTGGTGATGTGAGAAGGAGATGGAGTGAGTATTTTGAAGGTTTGTTGAATGTGTTTGATGATAGAGTGGCAGATATAGGGTGTTTTGGTCGAGGTGGTGTGCAAAGTGAGAGGGTTAGGGAAAATGATTTGGTAAACAGAGAAGAGGTAGTGAAAGCTTTGCGGAAGATGAAAGCCGGCAAGGCAGCAGGTTTGGATGGTATTGCAGTGGAATTTATTAAAAAAGGGGGTGACTGTATTGTTGACTGGTTGGTAAGGTTATTTAATGTATATATGACTCATGGTGAGGTGCCTGAGGATTGGCGGAATGCGTGCATAGTGCCATTGTACAAAGGCAAAGGGGATAAGAGTGAGTGCTCAAATTACAGAGGTATAAGTTTGTTGAGTATTCCTGGTAAATTATATGGGAGGGTATTGATTGAGAGGGTGAAGGCATGTACAGAGCATCAGATTGGGGAAGAGCAGTGTGGTTTCAGAAGTGGTAGAGGATGTGTGGATCAGGTGTTTGCTTTGAAGAATGTATGTGAGAAATACTTAGAAAAGCAAATGGATTTGTATGTAGCATTTATGGATCTGGAGAAGGCATATGATAGAGTTGATAGAGATGCTCTGTGGAAGGTATTAAGAATATATGGTGTGGGAGGAAAGTTGTTAGAAGCAGTGAAAAGTTTGTATCGAGGATGTAAGGCATGTGTACGTGTAGGAAGAGAGGAAAGTGATTGGTTCTCAGTGAATGTAGGTTTGCGGCAGGGTTGTGTGATGTCTCCATGGTTGTTTAATTTGTTTATGGATGGGGTTGTTAGGGAGGTAAATGCAAGAGTTTTGGAAAGAGGGGCAAGTATGAAGTCTGTTGGGGATGAGAGAGCTTGGGAAGCGAGTCAGTTGTTGTTCGCTGATGATACAGCGCTGGTGGCTGATTCATGTGAGAAACTGCAGAAGCTGGTGACTGAGTTTGGAAAAGTGCGTGGAAGAAGAAAGTTAAGAGTAAATGTGAATAAGAGCAAGGTTATTAGGTACAGTAGGGTTGAGGGTCAAGTCAATTGGGAGGTGAGTTTGCATGGAGAAAAACTGGAGGAAGTGAAGTGTTTTAGATATCTGGGAGTGGATCTGGCAGCGGATGGAACCATGGAAGCGGAAGTGGATCATAGGGTGGGGGAGGGGGCGAAAATCCTGGGGGCCTTGAAGAATGTGTGGAAGTCGAGAACATTATCTCGGAAAGCAAAAATGGGTATGTTTGAAGGAATAGTGGTTCCAACAATGTTGTATGGTTGCGAGGCGTGGGTTATGGATAGAGTTGTGCGTAGGAGGATGGATGTGCTGGAAATGAGATGTTTGAGGACAATGTGTGGTGTGAGGTGGTTTGATCGAGTGAGTAACGTAAGGGTAAGAGAGATGTGTGGAAATAAAAAGAGCGTGGTTGAGAGAGCAGAAGAGGGTGTTTTGAAGTGGTTTGGGCACATGGAGAGGATGAGTGAGGAAAGATTGACCAAGAGGATATATGTGTCGGAGGTGGAGGGAACAAGGAGAAGAGGGAGACCAAATTGGAGGTGGAAAGATGGAGTGAAAAAGATTTTGTGTGATCAGGGCCTGAGCATGCAGGAGGGTGAAAGGAGGGCAAGGAATAGAGTGAATTGGAGCGATGTGGTATACCGGGGTTGACGTGCTGTCAGTGGATTGAAGCAGGGCATGTGAAGCGTCTGGGGTAAACCATGGAAAGCTGTGTAGGTATGTATATTTGCGTGTGTGGACGTATGTATATACATGTGTATGGGGGGGGTTGGGCCATTTCTTTCGTCCGTTTCCTTGCGCTACCTCGCAAACGCGGGAGACAGCGACAAAGTATAATAAAAAATAAAAAAAAAAAAAAATATTATACCCATTTTTGCTTTCCGAGATAATGTTCTTGACTTCCACATATTCTTCAACGCTCCCAGAACTTTTGCCCCCTCCCCCTCCCTATGATTTACTTCCGCTTCCATATTTCCATCTGCTGCCAAATCCGCTCCCAGATATCTAAAACACTTCTTCCTCCAGTTTTTCTCCATTCAAACTTACCTCCCAATTGACTTGGCCCTCAACCCTACTGTACCTAATAACTCTTATTCACATTTACTCTCAGCTTTCTTCTTTCACACACTTTAACAAACTCAGTCACTAGCTTCTGCAGTTTCTCACCCGAATCAGCCACCAGTGCTGTATCATCAGAGAACAACAACTGACTCACTTCCCAAGTTCTCCCATCCACAACAGACTGCATAGTTGCCCTTCTTTCCAAAACTCTTGCATTCACCTCCCTAACAACCCCATCCATAAACAAATTAAACAACCATGGAGACATCACACACCCCTGCCGCAAACCTACATTCACTGAGAACCAATCACTTTCCTCTCTTCCTACAAGTACACATGCCTTACATCCTCGATAAAAACTTTTCACTGCTTCTAACAACTTGCCTCCCATACCATATATTCTGAATACCTTCCACAGAGCATCTCTATCATCTCTATCATATGCCTTCTCCAGATCCATAAATGCTATATACAAATCCATTTGCTTTTCTAAGTATTTCTCACATTCTTCAAAGCAAGCAACTGATCCACACATCCTCTACCACCTCTGAAACCACACTGCTCTTCCCCAATCTGATGCCCTGTACATGCCGTCACCCTCTCAATCAATACCCTCCCATATGATTTCCCAGGAACACTCAACAAACTTATACCACTGTAATTTGAGCACTCACTTTTATCCCCTTTGCCTTTGTACAATGGCACTATGCAAGCATTACTCCAGTCCTCAGGCACCTCACCATGAGTCATACATGCATTAAATAACCGTACCAGCCAGTCAACAATACAGTCACCCCCTTTTTTTAATGAATTCCACTGCAATACCATCCAAACCTGCATGCTTGCCAACTCTCATCTTCCGCAAAACTTTTACTGCCTCTTCTCTGTTTACCAAATTATTCACCCTAACCCTCTCACTTTGCACACCACCTTGACCAAAACACCCTATATCTCCCACTCTATCATCAAACACATTCAACAAACCTTCAAAATACTCACTCCATCTCCTTCTCACATCACCACTACTTGTTATCACCTCCCCATTAGCCCCCTTCAATGGGGTCTACACTGGTCTTTTCCCATCATGCTCACATAGCCAGCAGATAGCATTTCACCGAACCTAACTGTACAATGTGGAGTTACATAAATATGAACAAAGTGCATATGAAGACGCACCTTCAGTGAAAATGAGACAAAGGGTATTGAGTACATAGTATTCAAATAGTCATTTCCCTATTAGGGTGATCATAGCCTAGCTCTAGCACTCCCGCCTGTTGCACAGGGGGCCCAGGTTCGATCCTGGCCGTTGGAGGTTTGTATATTTGAAATATTTTTTATTTTGCGGAAGGAACAGAGAAGGGGCCAAATGAGGACATTCCCTCTAACGCTCAATCCTCTGTTCGTAGCACTACCTTGCTAACATGGGAAATGGCAAATATGTATGAAAAAAAATGAAATCTTTCATACTGTTCGCCTTGTCCTGCATTAGCAAGGTAGCACCAGGAATAGACAGAAAGGCCTCCTCTGCTCACACCCATTCTCCTGCTGTTGTATATAGTGCAAGGAAACAGTTCCCACTGCACAACCCTACCCAGAGACATTCCCTTGGTTTACCTCAGACACTTCACATGACCTGGTTCATTCCATTGACAGCACGTTGACCCTAGTATACCACATCATTCCAGTTCACTCTATCCCTTGCATGCATTTCACCCTCCTGCATGTTCATGCCACAATCACTCAAAGTCTTTTTCACTTCATCCTTCAGTCTTCAGTTTGGTCTCCTTGTTCTCTTTGTTCCCTCCAGTTTTGACACGTATATCCTCTTTGTCAACCTTTTATCATTCATTCTCTCCATATGTCCAAACCATTTGACCACACCTTCCTCTGCTCTCTCAATCTCATTCTTTTTATTAGCACACATCTCTCTTACCCCTTTCATTACTAACTCATCATACTACCTCACACAAGATATTGTCCTCAAACACTTCATTTCCAACATATCCACCCTCCTCTGCACAGCCTTATCTATAGCTCATGTCTTGCATCCAGATGGTATTGTTGGAACTATTATACCCTCAGACATACCCATTTTTGCCCTCCCAGATAATGTTCCCTTTCCATGCATTCTACAGCTCTACCAGGACCTTTGCCCCATCATCCACCTTATGGCTCACTTCCACTTTCATGATTTCATTCACTGCCATGTCCACTCCCCAGTATCTAAAACACTTCATTTCCTCCAAGTTTTCTCCTTTCAAACTCACATCCCCAATTAACATGTCCCTCACCTCTGCTACTTTTTTTTTCTTTTTTTTTTTTTTACTGCCTTCTTTCACACACACTTCCAAACTCAGTTACCGACTTCTACAGTTTCTCACTCGAATCTGCCACCAGTGCTGTACCATCAGCAAAAAACAGCCGTCTCACTTCTTAGGCCTTTCATCCCCTACAGACTGCATAACTACCCTTCTCACCAAAGACTCTTTCATTTCCTTCCCTCACCACCCTGCTATAAACATATTGAATAACCCCTGCTGCAGACTAACCTTCACTTGAAACCATTCTCTCTCTTTTTTCCTAATTGTACACATGATTTACACCCATGATAAAAATTTCTCTGCTTCCAGCAGCTTTCCTCCTACACAATAAACTTTTGAGACCTTCCATCAGGCATCTCTATCAGCCCTATCTAATGGTTTCTCCAGATTCATAAATGCCACATACAAATCCATTTGTTTCTCTAAATATTTCTCATAAACATACTTTAAAGCAAGCCCCTAATCCACAGATGTCCTCTGCCACTTCTTATGCCATACTCTTCCTCTCCAATCTTTTCCTCTGTAAATGCCATCACTCTCTCAGTCACTACCCTTCCTTATGACTTACCAGGTACACCCAACAAATTTATACTTCTATAGTTTGAACACTCTCCTTTATCCCCTGTGCCTTTTTTTATACAGTGGCACTATACATGCATTCTGAAGATATTGGATTTCTTGATGATGATCTATCTTTACATCTTGTGTAGAGTAATTTTATGGACATCCTTTCATCCATCATTTAAAGTTAACTAAGTTTAGGCAAGAGATTTTTAGCAAAAGTGGAGGCAGTGTTGCCATTGCCTGCTTGACCTAGATTAAACTGATTCTGAATGATGCAATTGGTAATTTTACCATCCTTAAAAATTTTACTGTTATGAAAAAATTGAGTGAATCATTGATTTAAACAAAAGCATTATGATGTTGATTAGAAAATATTAATGATCATTAATCAGTAGGTAAATTTGATGACAAGCTTAGTGGCAACTCATTTGAGTCTTGGGCTTTATGCCTGCACTCTGTATTGTGTTATGCTGACACATCTGCAAAACTGCTGAATATTATCAGGGTGGTGGTAGTTGATGAAGTATGCTTCTGAAGCGACCTTCTGCATTATTATATGATTATCTCTGAAAGAACAAGGTTACATACACTTTTTGCACAAGCTATAAAGCATGAGAATGACAGGGTTGGAAAGAAAATTTGAGGTTACATTTGGTTTATAAGGCAGATTATCCACATCCTCAAAAACTTTTAAAATCTTTTTATTTATAATTGTGCCTCCCTTTAACCCATTTCATATTTCACTTAGCCTTTTGTACTCGATGAGAGTCTCCAACATAAAATAAGCATTGATGAAATTCACTGATGGACTCCACAATTCATAACATTCAGATGAAAGAAAAAGTAAGCATACCTTGTGATGGCCCCACAACAGCATGGGAAATTTCACATTCATGTGTTCACAGGTGCAGTTTCAAATGTCTAGTGTATAATATGATTTTTCAGCTTTGAAGGTAAATGCTATCAACATGGGTGTAAAATGTTTATTCGACTTTTCTGATGGACTGGTGATAGCTTAATGGTTTAATTCTTTTGCTGAAACTAATACTTGTTTTTTCTTCTTCAGGGTATTATTACTCTTGGAGCTGGTGCTAGTCTAAATGAAGTTGATGATGATGACTCGCCTCCACCAGCTATTCTAGTTTACCTTGTGGATCCTTTCAATGTTGGACAAGATCATCCTGATATGCACCGCTTGGTCACTCTTGGGCTACTACGATGTTATGAACATATGTTGGAAGGGCTGCCAGAGAGTATGCAGAATAATGTTTATTTACAGGTATGTTATAATTGATGGTATGTATAAAACTTTTTTATAGGAAGTGAAAGAGAAAGAATATTATCATATTTTTTTTTCATGTTATAGAATGTGACTAAAGGGGAAGGTATAAGGGACTGGAAATTCTCCATTCCTATATTATTACATTTGAAAAGTAGGAACAGAAGGAGCCAGACAAGGGCTGTTCGTTAAGGTGTTTGACTGCATGGTTGCAATAAGTATGAAATGAAAGAAGTGATAAGTGCTTTGTTTTAAGAGTAGAGTGGTTGAGGAAGTTTAAGGTTGGTATTGATTGAGAATGACCTTTGTAAGTGCTTCTACACAGGGACTTATAAGAGTGAAGAAGTATAAGGAGTGAAGAAGAAAAGAATACGTTTTAGGAGAGGTGTAGTAAGTGCTTTCGATGTTTTGATTCACGGGATTTAATCGTAGCACCAAGGGATCAGAAGGCAGATGATGTATCAGTTAGGGGTTATGATTAGGGGTGAAGGGGGTCCCTGGTGTAAACTGGTGTAAATGAAAATGGAGAAAAGTGTATTGTGTGTTGAGAGTAATGTGGTAAAGGATTTGTTGTTTCAGAAAAGATATAGATAAAAGTGTATATAGTGAGTGAGTGGAGTGAGGAGCCAGATGGCATTAATAGACTGTTAATAATAGGTGCACAGAGGAAAGGTCTTTTGATGTGAAAATGCTGAGAGTGGCAGCATCTGGAATGGATGATTGTTTCTTGGTGGAGGTGAGAGCAATGTTTCTTGATGAAGGTGAGAGTGAAAACTTGTAAGTAGGTTGAGGGAAAGACAGAATGACATGAAAAAAGTGATAAAAGTTAATAAGATTAGAAAAATCAATACGTATGTGTAGCATGATTTAACTTTTTTTTTTTTCTTTTTTTTTTTTTGTCTCCCGCGTTTGCGAGGTAGCGCAAGGAAACAGACGAAAGAAATGGCCCAACCCACCCCCATACACATGTATATACATACGTCCACACACGCAAATATACATACCTACACAGCTTTCCATGGTTTACCCCAGACGCTTCACATGCCTTGATTCAATCCACTGACAGCACGTCAACCCCGGTATACCACATCGCTCCAATTCACTCTATTCCTTGCCCTCCTTTCACCCTCCTGCATGTTCAGGCCCCGATCACACAAAATCTTTTTCACTCCATCTTTCCACCTCCAATTTGGTCTCCCACTTCTCCTCGTTCCCTCCACCTCCGACACATATATTCTCTTGGTCAATCTTTCCTCACTCATTCTCTCCATGTGCCCAAACCATTTCAAAACACCCTCTTCTGCTCTCTCAACCACGCTCTTTTTATTTCCACACATCTCTCTTACCCTTACTTTACTTACTCGATCAAACCACCTCACACCACACATTGTCCTCAAACATCTCATTTCCAGCACGTCCATCCTCCTGCGCACAACTCTATCCATAGCCCACGCCTTGCAGCCATACAACATTGTTGGAACCACTATTCCTTCAAACATACCCATTTTTGCTTTCCGAGATAATGTTCTCGACTTCCACACATTCTTCAAGGCTCCCAGAATTTTCGCCCCCTCCCCCACCCTATGATCCACTTCCGCTTCCATGGTTCCATCCGCTGCCAGATCCACTCCCAGATCCACTCCCAGATATCTAAAACACTTCACTTCCTCCAGTTTTTCTCCATTCAAACTCACCTACCAATTGACTTGACCCTCAACCCTACTGTACCTAATAACCTTGCTCTTATTCACATTTACTCTTAACTTTCTTCTTTCACGCACTTTACCAAACTCAGTCACCAGCTTCTGCAGTTTCTCACATGAATCAGCCACCAGCGCTGTATCATTAGCGAACAACAACTGACTCACTTCCCAAGCTCTCTCATCCCCAACAGACTTCATACTTGCCCCTCTTTCCAAAACTCTTGCATTCACCTCCCTAACCACCCCATCCATAAACAAATTAAAGAACCATGGAGACATCACACACCCCTGCCGCAAACCTACATTCACTGAGAACCAATCACTTTCCTCTCTTCCTACACGTACACATGCCTTACATCCTCAATAAAAACTTTTCACTGCTTCTAACAACTTGCCTTCCACACCATATATTCTTAAAACCTTCCACAGAGCATCTCTTATCAACTCTATCATATGCCTTCTCCAGATCCATAAATGCTACATACAAATCCATTTGTTTTTCTAAGTATTTCTCACATACATTCTTCAAAGCAAACACCTGATCCACACATCCTCTACCACTTCTGAAACCACACTGCTCTTCCCCAATCTGATGCTCTGTACATGCCTTCACCCTCTCAATCAATACCCTCCCATATAATTTACCAGGAATACTTAACAAACTTATACCTCTGTAATTTGAGCACTCACTCTTATCTCCTTTGCCTTTGTACAATGGCACTATGCAAGCATTCCGCCAATCCTCAGGCACCTCACCATGAATCATACATACATTAAATAACCTTACCAACCAGTCAACAACACAGTCACCCCCCCCCCTTTTAATAAGTTCTACTGCAATACCATCCAAACCTGCTGCCTTGCCGGCTTTCATCTTCCGTAAAGCTTTTACTACCTCTTCTCTATTTACCAAATCATTTTCCCTAACCCTCTCACTTTGCACACCACCTCAACCAAAACACCCTATATCTGCCACCCTATCATCATGTTATCACCTCCCCATTAGCCCCCTTCACTGAAGTTCCCATTTGCTCCCTTGTCTTACGCACTTTATTTACCTCCTTCCAAAACATCTTTTTATTCTCCCTGAAATTTAATGATACTCTCTCACCCCAACTCTCATTTGCCCTCTTTTTAACCTCTTGCACCTTTCTCTTAACCTCCTGCCTCTTTCTTTTATACCTCTCCCACTCATTTGCATTTTTCCCTGCAAAAATTGTCCAAATGCCTCTCTCTTCTCTTTCACTAATAATCTTACTTCTTCATCCCACCACTCACTACCCTTTCTAATCAACCCACCTCCCACGCTTCTCATGCCACAAGCATCTTTTGCACAAGCCATCACTGCTTCCCTAAACACATCCCATTCCTCCCCCACTCCCCTTACCTCCTTTGTTCTCACCTTTTTCCATTCTGTACTCAGTCTCTCCTGGTACTTCCTCACACAAGTATCCTTCCCAAGCTCACTTACTCTCACCACTCTCTTCACCCCAACATTCTCTCCTCTTTTCTGAAAACCCCCACAAATCTTCACCTTCGCCTCCACATGATAATGGTCAGACATCCCTCCAGTTGCACCTCTCAGCACATTAACATCCAAAAGTCTCTCTCGTGCATCTATCAATTAACACGTAATCCAATAACGCTCTCTGGCCATCTCTCCCACTTACATACGTATACTTATGTATATCTCGCTTTTTAAACCAGGTATTCCCAATTTCCAAGTCCTTTTTCAGCACATAAATCTACAAGCTCTTCACCATTTCCATTTACAACACTGAACACTCCATGTATACCAATTATTCCCTCAGCTGCCACATTACTCACCTTTGCATTCAAATCACCCATCACTATAACCCGGTCTTGTGCATCAAAACCACTAACACACTCATTCAGCTGCTCCCAAAACACTTGCCTCTCATGATCTTTCTTCTCATGCCCAGGTGCATATGCACCAATAATCACCCATCTCTCTCCATCAACTTTCAGTTTTACCCATATCAATCTAGAATTTACTTTCTTACACTCTATCACATACTCCCACAACTCCTGATTCAGGAGTAGTGCTACTCCTTCCCTTGCTCTTGTCCTCTCACTAACCCCTGACTTTACTCCCAAGACATTCCCAAACCACTCTTCCTCTTTACCCTTGAGCTTCGTTTCACTCAGAGCCAAAACATCCAGGTTCCTTTCCTCAAACATACCACCTATCTCTCCTTTTTTCTCATCTTGGTTACATCCACACACATTTAGACACCGCAATCTGAGCCTTCGAGGAGGATGAGCACTCCTCGCGTGACTCTTCCTTCTGTTTCCCCCTTTTAGAAAGTTAAAATACAAGGAGGGGAGGGTTTCCAGCCCCCCGCTCCTGTCCCCTTTAGTCGCCTTCTACGACACGTGAGGAATGTGTGGGAAGTACTCTTTCTCCCCTATCCCCAGGGATAGGGATTATGGATTTGTCTTAATATTATGTAATGTAAATTTCATTATATTTGTACATGATCATATAATATTTGTGTAAAATCTATGTACCATATTTTTTTTCCATCAAGTATGTAGTCTGGTGGCTGATTCATGTGAGAAACTGCAGAAGCTGGTGACTGAGTTTGGTAAAGTGTGTGGAAGAAGAAAGTTAAGAGTAAATGTGAATAAGAGCAAGGTTATTAGGTACAGTAGGGTTGAGGGTCAAGTCAATTGGGAGGTGAGTTTGAATGGAGAAAAACTGGAGGAAGTGAAGTGTTTTAGATATCTGGGAGTGGATCTGGCAGCGGATGGAATCATGGAAGCGGAAGTGGATCATACAGGGGGGAGGGGGCGAAAATTCTGGGGGCCTTGAAGAATGTGTGGAAGTCGAGAACATTATCTCGGAAAGCAAAAATGGGTATGTTTGAAGGAATAGTGGTTCCAACAATGTTGTATGGTTGCGAGGCGTGGGCTATGGATAGAGTTGTGCGCAGGAGGATGGATGTGCTGGAAATGAGATGTTTGAGGACAATATGTGGTGTGAGGTGGTTTGATCGAGTGAGTAACGTAAGGGTAAGAGAGATGTGTGGAAATAAAAAGAGCGTGGTTGAGAGAGCAGAAGAGGGTGTTTTGAAGTGGTTTGGGCACATGGAGAGAATGAGTGAGGAAAGATTGACCAAGAGGATATATGTGTCGGAGGTGGAGGGAATGAGGAGAAGAGGGAGACCAAATTGGAGGTGGAAAGATGGAGTGAAAAAGATTTTGTGTGATCGGGGCCTGAACATGCAGGAGGGTGAAAGGAGGGCAAGGATTAGAGTGAATTGGAGCGATGTGGTATACCGGGGTTGACTTGCTGTCGGCGGATTGAATCAGGGCATGTGAAGCGTCTGGGGTAAACCATGGAAAGCTGTGTAGGTATGTATATTTGCGTGTGTGGACGTATGTATATACATGTGTATGGGGGGGGTTGGGCCATTTCTTTCGTCTGTTTCCTTGCGCTACCTCGCAAACGCGGGAGACAGCGACAAAGTATAATAAAAAAAAAAAAATAAAAATGTAGTCTGTTGTGGATGAGAGGGCTTGGGAAGTGAGTCACTTGTTGTTTGCTGGTGATACAGCACTGATGGCTGATTCAGGTGAGAAACTGCAGAAGTTGGTGACTGAGTTTTGTGAAGTGCGTGAAAGAAGAAAGTTGAGAGTAAATGTGAATAAGAGCAAGGTTATTAGGTTCATTAGTGTTGAGGGACAAGTTGATTGGGAGTTAAGTTTGAATGGAGATAAACTGTATGATGTTAAGTATTTTAGATATGTGCGAGTGGACTAAGCAGTGTATGGAACCATGGAAGTGGAAGTGAGTCATAGAGTGGGGGAGGGGGCGAAGGTTCTGGGAGTGTTGAAGAATGTGTGGAAGGCAAGAATGTTATTTGAAGAGCAAAAAAGTGTATGTTTGAAGGATTAGTGGCTCCAACAACGTTATATGGTTGCGAGGCATGGGATATAGATAGGGTTGTGCAGAGGAAGGTGAATGTGTTGGAAATGAGATGTTTGAGGACAATATGTAGTGTGAGGTGGGTTGATGGAGTAAGTAATGAAAGGGTAACAGGGACGGGTGGTAATAAAAAGAGTTTGGTTGAGAGAGCAGAAGAGGGTGCGTTGAAATGCTTTGGACACATGGAAAGAATGAGTGAAGAAAGATTGACAAAGAGAATACATGTGTCAGAGGTTGAGGGAAGAAGGAGAAGTGGAAGACCAAATTGGAGGTTGAAGGATGAAGTAGAAAAAGATTTTGAGTGATCAGGGCATGTACATACAGGAGGGTGAAAGGCTTGCAAGGAATAGAGTGAATTGGAACAATGTGGTATACCGGGGTCGACGTGATGTCAGTGGATTGATCCAGGGCATGTGAAGCATCTGGGATAAACCATGGAAAGGTCTGTGGGGCGTGGATGTGGAGAGGGAGCCGTGGTTTGGTTGCATACACATGACAGTTAGAGACAATGTGAATGAATGTGGCCCTTCGTCTTTTCCTGGCGCTACCTCACGGGGGGGGCTGATGCTATTTCCTGTGTGGCAGGGTAGCAACAGGAATGGAGAAAGGCAGCAAGCAAGTATGAATATGTACATGTGTTTTTATGTGTATGTGTATGTACTTATACATTGAAATGTGTATGTATAGGCGTTTATGTATGTATGTGTGTTTGTGGATGGTTTGGCCATTCTTCGTGTGTTTGTTTCCTTGCACTACCTCACTGACACGGGAAACAGGTGATAAGTATAGTAATGAATATGTTAAATATGAACTACTCTTCTCGGACTTTTGATGGTCACAGATCACCTGAGTAGACAAAATGTGGTCACTAGACGCAGAAATATTGTTCGAGTAGCCAGTACAGTGAATTCCCATTCTATCATATGAATAGGGTGGAAGGATAGTGTGTTAGACGCCAAATTCCTTTTTTTTTTTTTTTTTTTTTTTTTTTTTTTTTTTTTTTTTTTTTGCCGCTGTCTCCCGCGTTTGCGAGGTAGCGCAAGGAAACAGACGAAAGAAATGGCCCAACCCACCCCCATACACATGCCTTGATTCAATCCACTGACAGCACGTCAACCCCGGTATACCACATCGCTCCAATTCACTCTATTCTTTGCCCTCCTTTCACCCTCCTGCATGTTCAGGCCCCGATCACACAAAATCTTTTTCACTCCATCTTTCCACCTCCAATTTGGTCTCCCTCTTCTCCTCGTTCCCTCCACCTCCGACACATATATCCTCTTGGTCAATCTTTCCTCACTCATTCTCTCCATGTGACCAAACCATTTCAAAACACCCTCTTCTGCTCTCTCAACCACGCTCTTTTTATTTCCACACATCTCTCTTACCCTTACGTTACTTACTTGATCAAACCACCTCACACCACACATTGTCCTCAAACATCTCATTTCCAGCACACCCATCCTCCTGCGCACAACTCTATCCATAGTCCACGCCTCGCAACCATACAACATTGTTGGAACCACTATTCCTTCAAACATACCCATTTTTGCTTTCCGAGATAATGTTCTCGACTTCCACACATTCTTCAAGGCTCCCAGAATTTTCGCCCCCTCCCCCACCCTATGATCCACTTCCGCTTCCATGGTTCCATCCGCTGCCAGATCCACTCCCAGATATCTAAAACACTTCACTTCCTCCAGTTTTTCTCCATTCAAACTCACCTCCCAATTGAATTGACCCTCAACCCTACTGTACCTAATAACCTTGCTCTTATTCACATATACTCTTAACTTTCTTCTTTCACACACTTTACCAAACTCAGTCACCAGCTTCTGCAGTTTCTCACATGAATCAGCCACCAGCGCTGTATCATCAGCGAACAACAACTGACTCACTTCCCAAGCTCTCTCATCCCCAACAGACTTCATACTTGCCCCTCTTTCCAAAACTCTTGCATTCACCTCCCTAACAACCCCATCCATAAACAAATTTTATTCCTGAATTTTTCTTTTGAACATCAATAGATGAAATATTAGTAAGCATTATGGAAACTTATTTTCGTTGAGGTTGGAGGTGTTCAGAGAGTAACAAAGACTTTTATGAATCAATAGGAAATACCTCCAGGGTCACATGAAGTACCTAAGTCACCACTTAGAGCGAAGTAGGGCTTGCATGAGGCACATGCTGTTCTCCTCACAACCATGATCTTCAGTCATTTTCAGTTTTTCATCAATGCTGAGGTGTTTCCTGGGCCTCCAGGCACATACAACAATGATAGCTTTCCTATCTGCCTTTATTTAATGCAAACAACAGGCATTTGTACCTTAAAAAACTGCAATTGCATTAAGCACATGCGCCAAGTTTGTCTTTGTTTTGACCAAGTGGGTGGTTATCTCAAACTGGCAGTGGTTTGACCAAGCTGTCTTTTTTATCTTGAAATTTCATTTTGAATTATCTTGTCTATTGTAAATCAGTGTAAACCTCTGTGTATTTGTGCAGAGAGAACATTGTATGTTTGAGAAATAGAAATAGTTCCATTTCATCCTATATTCACTTTTGTGGGTCCATAACTTATGGGACTAAGATTGTGATGTAGCACACATTTATGGAAGTTCTTTTAGATCCCAAACTTACTCAGGTGGGGTCCATTAGAACCCAAATTGTAATACATTGAAGTCTCTCAAAATTGAAGGTTTACCTTAGTTATTTCATAACTCTTGACTGTATTTACCTTGCCCATTTTTGTATGCAACTCACTCATTGTTAATAATGACAAACACTGTACCATGTTCAGCACATCAGCAGCCAGTGGGTTTAAAGCAAACTTTCTAACTTCGATTGTATCTATATTTCCCAATTGATAGGTGGTGTTCAAACAGCATTAATGAGGGCAGTTTCGTATAAGGCCTAAATTTGTATGTTTACTATCATTAGTAGATGTCACATAACATAAGAGGTCACTGTGACCTTTGATTTTAAGCTTCTTATTAAATTGTTATGTGAAGGTGTGTAACTTACCACATTGAGGCCACTTTGACATTGCATATTGCATTTGAAGGTTATGGTTAGATTATTGTACATCCTATAGATGATCTGCCCATGTCATATTTATTTTACTGTGAAAGATATCAACATGCATGGTATGTATGGACACCATAATGGGAAGATATGATGCATGCTGTGGTGAGGTCACTGAGCTTTGTAATCAGGGTCTTAGAATTTGTGTGTGAGTCTGAGTGTCTGCAAGTATGCAGCTCAACATTATTATTAAAGCTAGCAATCCATTGCTGCAGATGTTTTGTTGATTTTTTCCCACCACTAAATGGCCAGTTTCAGTTTTTTGGAATTAGATTGTTCTTGGGGCTTGAAAACATGGTTAGATTTACATTCAGTGTGTATTTGTCATCTTTTGCTGCCTCTTGGCATAGTTTCCTCTGCAGTAAATACTTTCCTTTATGAACATGAAGAGCAAAAAAATGAATCCACGAATTGAAGAAATGGAGAATAGGAAAAGATCATGAGATGCAAACTTACTGAGTTTGATTTGGACTGTTGTATCAGAAAAAAATAATGTGTAACACAAAAAGATTGGTGGATGGATATTTTGGTAAAAATTTAACTCAAAATGAAGGTCTTCATAAAATTGATTATTCCTTTTGATGTCTTTTTGCTTTTATTTGGATAATTTGATGCTTAAAAGATTACATAAAGGTGCTGCACTTAACACTATGATAGGGCATGAGGAAACTTGATTGAGCAGCATTAAGCATGGTAACACATGCTATCTTTTCATAACAAGCTTTGACATTCTTGGTTACACTGGATGCCAGCAAATCTTAACTGGGTTTGATCATTTTAATCCTTTTCAGATTATTTCACTGGAGAGTATCCTGGAGCTAGCTAGTGATTCCCACGACCGATCCCGTCATATCGACCAGTTAAAGTCATTAGCTTTCTCAGTGTTCATGCAGTGTAGAAGAACTCTCACCCATAATGCTGTAGTGAAGTCACTTACGGGCTTTGGACCAGCAGCTGCTTATGATGGATTCCTTAAGCCTAAGGAAGCTAGTGTAAGTTTTACATTTAAGTTGGTTTTTGTCTTTATCATTGATTCTGTTAACTGCATTCATCGAAATCCTAACCAAGATTTGTTTCTTAATGCTTAATGATCCAACAACATTGCACTTTACCAAAATCATTTTGGGTAGGTATGGGTGAGAATTAGTGAAATCATAGTTATTGATGAACATGCATAGCTCATAAATCATTGTTGATATGAACTGGGTAAACATTTCTTGGGCTTCTGGTCATGAGATTGCTCATCTTATTGCATAAGAATGAGAAGAGAATGTAAGATTTGTAGTGAAAGAAGTAGTGAGAAAAGGAACATTGTTAGAGGTATGAAAAGCTGCTTTATATGAGGAGGAGTAATATTCTTCAGAGATAATCCTGAAGTGGTAATTAGGAACATTTAGAATCTTATTGTATTTTTATTTTGTAATAAAGAGAGAGAGAGAGACCACCACTATCAGACACTGTCTGCTTGTGATGATACCAAGCGTGAAGGCTCACTGTCAGTGAGGTCATATCATTTGTGTACAATCTCATCAAAGAACTTTTCATTCTAAATGAGATCACCCTTTCAATGCTTCTGATAGTGGTGTAGCCTTGAATCTAAGGGAGCCCCCTGGAGAAGGGATTCGTAATGGATAGCCAAATTACTCAGCTTTGCCTGGGATGAAATCAGTATTTTGATGTTTCCTTTATATCTTTACATTCCTCTCTCATTTGTTCTCCAAATTTAGAAATTCATATCCTAATGCACACGCTTGGGGTCCCCATAGTTATGCATACAGAATTTCATGTTTTTAGCTATCATTATTATCAGGATGTGGTGCAGGCAAACTCCTGTCCATAGGTTGCATATTTAAGAAATAGTACCTTAGACCTTAAACCTTTAAAGCATTTTTCTCTTCATCTTTTGACATCCTACTTGGTTTCCCTCGTTTCTTTGTTCCCTCCTAAATATAAAAAAGGAGACAAAAAGTGTGCCTTGAACTTCCGCCCAATTAACCTTACATCAGTGTTAGGTAAAATGATGGAGATAATAATACGAGATAATATTGTCTCATTTCTAGAACACAAAATCATTTTGGACAGTCAACACAGAATCTGCAACAGAAGGTCCTGCATGATGAATTTACTGGAATTTATTAACGTTATTTATCAGAATTGGGATGAAAAATTACCATCTGATGTAGTATATTTAGATTTCCAAAAGGCTTTCAATAGAGTACCTCAAGATACTTTTACATAAACTCAAAGCACACGGAATCTGTGAAGAACTCTGTTCATGGGTCAGAGACTGGCTTACCAGAAGAAAGCAGCATGTAGTATTAAATGGTGAAGTCTTAGATTGACAAGATAAATGAGTGGTGTGCCACAAGGGTCGGTCCTAGGCCCAATTCTTTTCATGGTATTCATTAATGACTCAGAACTCGGTTTCATATCTAAGATCTCCAAATTTGCTGACGATGCTAAACTAAGAGGTAGAGCTGTAAACAGGTGGGACTGCAACATGATTTGAAGAGATTTTTACTTACTAGTAGCATGGTCAGACAGATGGCAAATGAAGTTTAATGTTGACAAGTGTAAAGTTATGCACTTTGGAGAGAAGAATATACGTTACGACTACAAACTACTTGGAAACTCTAACTAAATTAAATGAAGAAAAGGACTGGAGTTGTCATTAGCAACAATTTGAAATACACTAAACAGTGTCAAGCAGCAAATAAAAATGTAACCAAATGTTAGGTTTTATAGCCAGGAACATAGATTATAAGACACCAGAAACAGTTCTCACACTTATTATTCTCTAGTAAGACCACACCTTGAATATTCAGTCCAATTTTGGTCCCCAAACAATAGAAAAGACAAGGAAAAATTAGAGCAACTTTAAAGACGCACAACAAAATTGATCCTATCCTTTAGAAATCTGGCATATGAAGAGAGGCTAAAATGATTGGACCTCTTCTTCCTTAAAAAACTTATACTTCACGGTGACTTAATCCAAGTGTTCAAAATTCTGAAAAAGTCGATAAAGTGAACCACAAGCATCTTTTTGAAGTACAAGAAATTACGGTTACTAGGACAAATGGAATAATACTCAAAGCTAAAAGATGTAGTACGGAGGTGGGGAAAAAGCTTCTTTTCCTACATGTGTTTTGAGCACTGGAATAAGTTTCCATCAGATGTAGTAGGTGCTAAAACTATAAATACCTTCAAAATTCGTCTAGACAAATATTTGATAAATTCAGATACTATATCCACTCCCAAGTATCAAAAACATTCCATTTTCAAGTTCTCTTATTTCAAACACACACTCCAAGTAACTTGTCTCTCTTCACTGCTATGAATAACAACTTGCTTACATTCCTGGCCCTTCCACCAAACCACTCTCTATGACTGTCTCACTTCACATAGGACTCCAACCAAAACACCCTATATCTGTCACTCTTATTATCAAACACATTTAATAATCCTTCAAAATGCTTACTCCATCTCCTCCTCACTGTATCACTACCCATTATCACTTCCCCTTAGGCCCCCCCTTCTCCAATGTTCCCATTTGTTCTCTTGTCTATCTCTGACCATTTACCTCCTTGCAAAACACCTTTTTATTCTCCCCAAAGTTTAATGATACTCTCTCACCCCAACTCTCATTTGCCCTCTTTTATGAACCCCTGCACCTTCCTCTTGACCGCCTGCCACTTTCTCTACATATCTTTGAATCATTTGCACTCCTTCCCAGTAAGTACCTCCCAAACGCCTCTCATTTCTCTCACTAGCAACTATGCTTCATCTCACGACTCACTACCCTTTCTAATCTGCCCACCCCCCATCTTTTGCATGCCACATGCATATCTTGCACATGTCACTACTGCTCCCATGAATACCTCCCATTCCTCACCCATTCTTCTATCTTCATTTGCTCTCAGCTTTTGCCGTTCTACACTCAGTCTGTGGTAGTATTTCTTTATGCATGTCACCTTTCCAAGCTCACTTACTGTTACTACTCTCCTCTCTCCAACATTGTTTTCTCTAAAAACCTATATTGATCTTCACCCTCACTTCCACAAGATAGTTATCAAGCATCTCACCAGCTGCCCCTCTCAGCACATTTGCATCCAAAAATCTCCCTTTTACATGCCTATCAATTGATATGTAATCTAATGATTCCTGTTGACCATGTCTCTTACTCACTTATGTATATTTGTGCATATCTCTCATTTTAAACCAAGTATTCTCAATCACCAGCCTTTTTTCGGTACACAATTCCACAAGTGAAGATTTGTATGGGTTTTCAGAAAAGAAGAGTGAATGTTGGGGTGAAGAGAGTGGTGAGAGTAAGTGAGCTTGGGAAGGAGACTTGTGTGAGGAAGTACCAGGAGAGACTGAGTACAGAATGGAAAAAGGTGAGAACAATGGAAGTAAGGGGAGTGGGGGAGGAATGGGATGTATTTAGGGAATCAGTGATGGATTGCGCAAAAGATGCTTGTGGCATGAGAAGAGTGGGAGGTGGGTTGATTAGAAAGGGTAGTGAGTGGTGGGATGAAGAAGTAAGATTATTAGTGAAAGAGAAGAGAGAGGCATTTGGACGATTTTTGCAGGGAAAAAATGCAATTGAGTGGGAGATGTATAAAAGAAAGAGATAGGAGGTGAAGAGAAAGGTGCAAGAGGTGAAAAAGAGGGCAAATGAGAGTTGGGGTGAGAGAGTATCATTAAATTTTAGGGAGAATAAAAAGATGTTCTGGAAAGAGGTAAATAGGGTGCGTAAGACAAGGAAGCAAATGGGAACTTCAGTGAAGGGCGCAAATGGGGAGGTGATAACAAGTAGTGGTGATGTGAGAAGGAGACGGAGTGAGTATTTTGAAGGTTTGTTGAATGTGTTTGATGATAGAGTGGCAGATATAGGATGTTTTGGTCGAGGTGGTGTGCAAAGTGAGAGGGTTAGGGAAAATTATTTGGTAAACAGAGAAGAGGTAGTAAAAGCTTTGCGGAAGATGAAAGCCGGCAAGGCAGCAGGTTTGGATGGTATTGCATTGGAATTTATTAAAAAAGGGGGTGACTGTATTACTGACTGGTTGGTAAGGTTATTTAATGTATGTATGACTCATGGTGAGGTGCCTGAGGATTGGCGGAATGCATGCATAGTGCCATTGTACAAAGGCAAAGGGGATAAGAGTGAGTGCTCAAATTACAGAGGTATAAGTTTGTTGAGTATTCCTGGTAAATTATATGGGAGGGTATTGATTGAGCGGGTGAAGGCAAGTACAGAGCAAATGAGAGTTGGGGTGAGAGAGTATCATTAAATTTTAGGGAGAATAAAAAGATGTTCTGGAAGGAGGTAAATAAAGTGCGTAAGACAAGGAAGCAAATGGGAACTTCAGTGAAGGGCGCAAATGGGGAGGTGATAACAAGTAGTGGTGATGTGAGAAGGAGACAGAGTGAGTATTTTGAAGGTTTGTTGAATGTGTTTGATGATAGAGTGGCAGATATAGGATGTTTTGGTCGAGGTGGTGTGCAAAGTGAGAGGGTTAGGGAAAATTATTTGGTAAACAGAGAAGAGGTAGTAAAAGCTTTGCGGAAGATGAAAGCCGGCAAGGCAGCAGGTTTGGATGGTATTGCAGTGGAATTTATTAAAAAAGGGGGTGACTGTATTACTGACTGGTTGGTAAGGTTATTTAATGTATGTATGACTCATGGTGAGGTGCCTGAGGATTGGCGGAATGCATGCATAGTGCCATTGTACAAAGGCAAAGGGGATAAGAGTGAGTGCTCAAATTACAGAGGTATAAGTTTGTTGAGTATTCCTGGTAAATTATATGGGAGGGTATTGATTGAGCGGGTGAAGGCAAGTACAGAGCATCAGATTGGGGAAGAGCAGTGTGGTTTCAGAAGTGGTAGAGGATGTGTGGATCAGGTGTTTGCTTTGAAGAATGTATGTGAGAAATACTTAGAAAAGCAAATGGATTTGTATGTAGCATTTATGGATCTGGAGAAGGCATATGATAGAGTTGATAGAGATGCTCTGTGGAAGGTATTAAGAATATATGGTGTGGGAGGCAAGTTGTTAGAAGCAGTGAAAAGTTTTTATCGAGGATGTAAGGCATGTGTACGTGTAGGAAGAGAGGAAAGTGATTGGTTCTCAGTGAATGTAGGTTTGCGGCAGGGTTGTGTGATGTCTCCATGGTTGTTTAATTTATTTATGGATGGGGTTGTTAGGGAGGTGAATGCAAGAGTTTTGGAAAGAGGGGCAAGTATGAAGTCTGTTGGGGATGAGAGAGCTTGGGAAGTGAGTCAGTTGTTGTTTGCTGGTGATACAGTGCTGGTGGCTGATTCATGTGAGAAACTGCAGAAGCTGGTGACTGAGTTTGGTAAAGTGTGTGAAAGAAGAAAGTTAAGAGTAAATGTGAATAAGAGCAAGGTTATTAGGTACAGTAGGGTTGAGGGTCAAGTCAATTGGGTGGTAAGTTTGAATGGAGAAAAACTGGAGGAAGTAAAGTGTTTTAGATATCTGGGAGTGGATCTGGCAGCGAATGGAACCATGGAAGCGGAAGTGGATCATAGGGTGGGGGAGGGGGCGAAAATCCTGGGAGCCTTGAAGAATGTGTGGAAGTTGAGAACATTATCTCGGAAAGCAAAAATGGGTATGTTTGAAGGAATAGTGGTTCCAACAATGTTGTATGGTTGCGAGGCATGGGCTATGGATAGAGTTGTGTGCAGGAGGATGGATGTGCTGGAAATGAGATGTTTGAGGACAATGTGTGGTGTGAGGTGGTTTGATCAAGTAAGTAACGTAAGGGTAAGAGAGATGTGTGGAAATAAAAAGAGCGTGGTTGAGAGAGCAGAGGAGGGTGTTTTGAAATGGTTTGGGCACATGGAGAGAATGAGTGAGGAAAGATTGACCAAGAGGATATATGTGTCGGAGGTGGAGGGAACGAGGAGAAGTGGGAGACCAAATTGGAGGTGGAAAGATGGAGTGAAAAAGATTTTGTGTGATCGGGGCCTGAACATGCTGGAGGGTGAAAAGAGGGCAAGGAATAGAGTGAATTGGATCGATGTTGTATACCAGGGTTGACGTGCTGTCAGTAGATTGAATCAGGGCATGTGAAGCGTCTGGGGTAAACCATGGAAAGCTGTGTAGGTATGTATATTTGCGTGTGTGGATGTATGTATATACATGTGTATGGGGGTGGGTTGGACCATTTCTTTCATCTGTTTCCTTGCGCTACCTCGCAAACGCGGGAGACAGCGACAAAGCAAAAAAAAAAAAAATCCACAAGCTCTTTACCATTTCCATTCATAACACTGAGTACCCCATTCACACCAACTGTACCTTCAACTGCCTCATTACTTACCTTTGTAGTAAATTGTTATGAGTAATACCTAGTCTCATGCACCAGAACTGCTGACACACAGACTTAGCTATTCCCAGAACACTTGTCTCATGATCTTTCTTCTCATGGCCTGGTGCATACGCACCAGTTATCACCTATTTCACCATCCACTTTCAATTTAACATCACTCTAGAATTTACTCTCTCGCACTCTGTCACACACTCTCACAACTCTGCTTCAAGAGTAGTACTACACCTTCTTTATCTCGTGTTCTCTCACCAACCCTAGGCTTTACTCCTTAGACATTTCCAAACCATTCTTCTTTCCCTTCACCCTTTGGCTTCATTTCACTCATAGAGCCAGAATATCCAGGTTTCTTTCCTCAAACATACTACCTATCTCTCCACACACATTCAGACACCCCAACATGAGCATTCCTTGCCTGACTCCTTTTTCTGTTTCCTCTTAGTTGGCTTATATGATATGCATGAAAGACTTAGATAAAATTCCCTCTCCCCTGCCTCAGGGATTATTGTTATTACTGTAAACCTTTGATTTAGCAGACTAATAAGGGGAAGGGGTGTCCGTTAATGCCGAAAGTCCATTAAACTGAATGTAACCTGTTTCTGTGCCACATTTAAGTTCACACACTTTCTTTTAACTCCTCTATCCTGATAGTGTAGGATTTAGTGTGTGGTATGATAGTTGTGTGTTGGGCACCCAGCAGCATGTAAGTGTTCGCTGGGCAGTTAGAGGCCGGAGTCAGACTGAGATAGAGGTGATAACACCCCTCTCATGCGAAAGGATTCTTCTTTATAATAAAGTGAGGATGGACTACCTGCTTTCATTGTACCTCTTACGTGGCGCAGGGAGTAGGATTCAAACCTTTATGGGGAAAACCTCAAGTTATCGCAAGACTGCTTACCTTCAGGAGACCCAAGGAAATTGCTTCGGACAGGGCACCAATCTAGATAGCGAGGAGATGGAAGCTTTCTATAAAGAATGAGGAATTATGGCCAGCATCTCCTCAGTTCACTTACCCCCAATCCAATAGACACAGAAGCAGTGGTAAAGGCAGCCAAATGGTGTTGTGTGGCAATATGGGTGTTGGAATTCACCAGCACAACAGCAAAGTGACTTGGGCTATACCCCTATATCTCAGCACCCTATGAAGAGAGGGAGAAAGTCACCTGCACAGCTGGCAGCAGGAAGACAGTTGCAAGATGGTCTCCCAGTCCCCAGCAACATTATCTCATAAACCATCGATGAAAAACTGTTCTGCAAAACAGGTAACAGACCATAGCAGAGAGCCAGGCTCACGTGCAGGGCGGCCCATTAGGTGACACCACTCCACTGCTCCAGCTGTCCGCGTGCGCCCTTGTCTATGTGGGACAGTTTGGGCATGGTAGTGGAGGTGAAGCCGCATAGATAATGGTCAGTGAAGCTAGATGGCAGTGGCCGCCAATCTTTGTGAAACCAGCATCACCTATGCCCCTAGGTATCACTGATCCTTATGACACCCATGGGTCAAAGGGACTACCCACCAGCAGTAGCTTCTTCCCCTGTTGTGGCAACAGCCACCCTCAGGCAACTTCACCATCACTGTGTGAGACACTGCCCTGCACACTTGCAAGATTATGTTTGCAGTGGCTCCTGTGAAGATTGAACACACAAATTTGTCATCATTTATAGTCTGCTCACATGTAAAGGAAGTGTATTGTTCCGTATGCCTTGTCAGTATTCTTTTTTTTTTTTTCTTTTTTTATCAAAAGCTCGTGAGGGGTGTAGGGATTAGTGTGTGGTACAAGTGTGGGACCGTTCGCCCAGCTTTGCCAGGTAGTTGGAGGCAGGAGTCAGACTAAGTTAGAGGTGATGCCACCCCTCCTCTGTGAAAGGATACTTTATAATAAATTGAGGGTGGACTACCTGCTTTCATTGCACCACTTAATCACTTCATGGTATTTTGAATTGTACGGATTGCAAAATTTTGTAATTGATAAAGTCACAACTCTGATATAACAGAAACACTGTAAACAACCTGACCCCACAGTGGTTTGAGGCAGACTGAGACTGAAACAAAGAGAGTCTAACCCATGCTACCAAAATCAGGTGCTATATGAAATGTACATGGTGTGGCATTTGAGATTCATAATTTCTTTTTTAATTATTATTATTAATTAATGTACTGTATTGTTATGTGTCTGTTAAATCCGAATTCCATTATATCAGTCCATTAAATTGAGGGTTTACTATATTATTAGGAAACAAGCACACTCATCATAGACTGTATGGAAGAACCAACCTATGTCTTCTCAAATCTTAGAGTTACTCTACCTCAATTATCTTTGTAGGTGTAAAGGAACTGTTCATAGAATAGTATTGCAACATCAAAGTATTGTAAATCACTGTAAAACTACATGTATGTGTACAGGGAGAACATTGTTAGTGAAGTACAGAAGTGCACTGAGATGACACGGGACATGCTTTCCTCACCTCAAGCATCTTGGACTGAGCTCAAGATCTAACAGACTATTCCATTACATCCTAAACACAGTTCATTGAGTCCATACCTTCCCAGATTTATTTTGTGATGTCACTGATTGCACAGAAATATCCATTTTATCCTTTACTCACTCTAGTGGGATCCAGAGGGTCATTAGAATTCCAGTGTAGTAAAGTCCACTAGAATGAGGTTTTCTGTAAATGAAATAAGGGGAATGAGAGAGGAATTGAATATATTTAGGGAAGCATTGCTTGCATATGCCAGGGAAGTGTGTAACATGCAGGAGGTGTTATGTGAGCATTTGAGGAAGGGTAGTGAATCGTGGGATGACAATGATAAGTTGTTAGTCAAAGGGAAAAGAGGTATATGGGTGATACCTGCAGAGAAGGAATGCAAGTGATTGGCAGATGGGCAGCTTTTTCTTCAGGGAGAATGCTCTGTCTAGGTGGATGACTTATCCAGGTAGTACAGTGTCAACAGTTTTCAGTATGGAGAGACTTTCAGTTGATTGTCATCTTTCAGGTGACACCTAAGTGGATCTCTGTTCCACCTGAAGCAGTGAGTTACTTCTGATTTATGTTTTTCCCAGTGATGAAGAGCAGTTGAAACATGTCTTGTTGCTTTGGCTCAGAGTTAATGTTGCCAATTTATCTTTTCCCCCTTTTTTTCCTTAAAAAGTTTCTCTAAGACAGGCAGTTTTTTACAGTTTAATAATGCAAGCGTTCCTAAGTGGGATAACAACTTCATGTCAAAGGACCCTCAACAATGACATACACCTTGATGAATACCTAAGGACTTTTTCTGGATCTCCTCACAATGAGAACCACCTCAATTCTGGATTCTGGATTTTCTATGTTTCTATGCATGTTTTTTTTCTCAAACTTGATACAGAGAAATGTTTGGAATAAGCAGACATTTTACCTTTCAGATGTTTTCTTCTACTAGTTCATTACAGATGGACCTGAAATTCCTTTTGTCTTTTGTTAAGATTCTGATGTCTTGGGAGTAACATGCTTTTTCTTTTAGATTTCTGTAGCTCATGCCACCACTGAACACAGTGAGTTTTGCTGTTACCTCTTGAGGTTGCCCTTCAGAACCTTCATCACTGAGTTAAAGGGGAGCCTGATTTGAGTTTGACTTCTCTGGTCCTCTCTAGTGAAATTGGTTGCCATATTTCCCCAGAGCTCAGGTGGTATCTCTTAGTTTAAGACCTTTACATTCCAGTATCCTTTAGGGATTTACTTCCTTGGTAGCTTATTGCCCCACGAAAGGATATGCAAATCCATAAAGTGCCTCACTTTTTTGACATTGTGGATATACACTGGGGTTCTAAGGATTTCTCCTTCAATTGGTTTCTGCTTTCCATTCAGTTCATTGCTCAGAGTTTTGGCCTTGAGATTTATTTTTTTAAAGTTTTTCTCTATCTCTCCCCCTTTCAAGTGAATGTGCACTAATGTTGTTGGGACAACCTGCAGAGTTGTAATGTTGGTTTTCATAGTTGATGAAACTTCTCTCTCCAAGAAGCTGTCTTGTTAGAAAATTTCCCTGATTTTGCACCTTGCTTGGTCTTCCAGCCCTTTTTGACTTAATTCCTGTTACTACCTTTAGTTGGTGCCAGTGATTTGTGAAATGTGGAACCTTGAGGGGTTGATGAGAGGTGTTTCAGTGACATCAGGCTAGTGGAATTGCTAATTGGCCGAAGGCAAGCCCAAAAAGATGACAGTCGCATGCAAATACATTTGGGTTATTTGCAAAGGGTGACCATATAGTGCTATTGTGTAAAAGCAGAGTTACAAAGGTAAATGTTCAAACTACAGAAGAATACATTTGTTTAGTTACCTGGTAAGTTAAATGGGAGAGTGATGATTGAGAGGGTGAAGGCAGAGTGGGGAGAGAACATTGTGGTTGTAAAGTGGTTGAAGATATATGGATCAGGTGTTTGCTTTGAAGAATGTGTGAGAAATTCTTGCAGAAACAAAAGGATTTTTATATAGCATACATGGATCTGGAGAAAAGCTTATGATAGGGTTGATTGACATGTTTTGTGGAAGGTCTTACAGATGTATGGTGAGGGAGGAAAGCTACTAGAACCAGTGAAAAGTTTTTATCCAGGGTGTAAGCTATGCGTACAAGTAGGAAGAGAAGAAAGTGAGTGGTTTTAAGTGAAGGTTGGTTTGCAGCAGGGATGTGCATTGTCACCACGACTGATTTGTTTATGGATGGGGTGGTGAGGGATTTGAATGCAAGTCTTGGAGAGAGGGGCAAGTATGCAGTCTGTAGGAGGTGAGTGGGGCCTTTGAAGCAAGTCAGTTGCTGATGACAGCACTGGTGTCAGGTTCAAGTGAGAAACTGCAGAAGTTGATGACTGTGTTAAAAAGTGTGAGAAAGTAAGAAGTTCAGAGTAAATGATGAAAGTAAGATTATTAGTTTGAGCAAGGCTGAAGTTTAGAGTAAATGATAAAATTTAGGGTCTTAGATTAAGTAAGGAATAACAATAGGGTAGTTGGGTTGTGTATTGGAATGAAAAAATTTGAAGTGAAGTGTTTTTATACCTAGTAGTGAAAGTGTCATGGGGTGAGGGTGGGTTTAAAGGTCCTGGGGACACTGAAGTGTGTCGAAAAAAAGATCATTATCTAGGAGGGCAAAAATGGATGTTTGAAGGTATTGTAGTCCAAACTAATTTATGTGTATGTGAGACATGGGGTATAGATGATGTGCAGAGAAGGGTGGATGTATTAGAAATTATATGTTTGAGAAGAACATGTAATGTGATGTGGTTTGATTGAGTGAGTAATAAGAGGGTAAAAGAGAGGTGTGCTTAAGACAGATGAAGATAGTGTGCTGAAATGGTGTACACGATAGATAGAATGAGAGAAGAGGTTGACAAAGAGGTATGTGTCAGAAATGAAAGGGAAAAGAAGGGGGAGACCTAATTCGAGATTGAAGCTTGGAGTGGAAAAGAGTTTGAATGATTGGGGCCTGAAAATGCAGGAGGATAGATTGAATTGGGATGACTTGTTGTGCTGGGCTCAATGTTCTGTCAGTGGGCTGAACCAAGGCATGTGAAGTGGCTGGAAAAATCATGGAAAGGTCTTAAGGGCCCGATTATGGATAGGGAGCTGTGGTTCCAGTGCATTATACATTACAGCTAGAGAATGGATGTGAGTGAATGCAGCCTTTTTGTCAGTTCCTGGCACAAGTGATCAAGTATGATAAAATCTTACAAAAAAATCATCACATATTTAGATAGACAAGGAGAATCCACGCCACTAGCCAGGGACCTCCCACATCAACTCAATACCCTCCCACACCAATATACTGTAACTTTTTGGGTATTTTCTGCGATAGTTTATGTGGGATATTTTGTTTCTTTCGCTTTTACAATAGATTCAGTCATTTATTAGAGTAACTTTAACAAAAGTTTAGGAAATTTTAAAGTGATTAGAGAAACCTGACCCAGTGATAGATACAGGTTGGTGACTTTTAACTCCTGTTTTATTGAATGTAGAAAGAAGGAGTAGATTACAGTTGTGGATTCAAATATATCAGAAATAAAAAATGAATTAAAAGATGAAAGAGAACAGGTCCAAAACCTAATTGATTGATGTGATTCATTCAGAGACCAGCGAGAGGGAGCAGCATAACAGATATTATTTTTATGAATGTGTTGGCACTGTTTTCAGATATAGAACTTAACAATTCAAGTAAAATTAGGGAAAAGGGGTGCAGAGATAGAGTGTGGCATTAAGAGATGGTGGCTAGTGGCAAGCCTGTTTGCAGATGATACTGTGTTATTTGTGGAGAGTGAAGAGGAAATGCAGAAGGTTGTAAGTGTGTTTTATGATATTGTAAGTTGAGGAGATTGAAATTGAAGGTAAATGCAAGTAAAAGTAAAGTAATGGTGTTTGAATGGAAACAGAGTGAAACTAGATTTTGTTAAACCATGTAGAGTGAAAGAAGAAAGTATACTAAATTGTGCTGTAGATATGTGGGGAAAAAGACTGGAAGAAGTGTGGGAATGTAAGTATCTGGGAGCTGTCTTGGGTAAGTGTGATGATATGAAAGGAGAGATAAGGGAGAGAGCAGTACAGGGTAGAGAGTCACTGGGTCTCTTAATTTTTTTTTTTTTTTTTTTTTTTTTTCCCGCTGTCTCCCGTGTTTGCGAGGTAGCACAAGGAAACAGACGAAAGAAATGGCCCAAGCCCACCCCCATACACATGTATATACATACGTCCACACACGCAAATATACATACCTACACAGCTTTCCATGGTTTACCCCAGACGCTTCACATGCCCTGATTCAATCCACTGACAGCACGTCAACCTCGGTATACCACATCGATCCAATTTACTGTATTCCTTGCCCTCCTTTCACCCTCCTGCATGTTCAGGCCCCGATCACACAAAATCTTTTTCACTTCATCTTTCCACCTCCAATTTGGTCTCCCACTTCTCCTCGTTCCCTCCACCTCCGACACATATATCCTCTAGGTCAATCTTTCCTCACTTATTCTCTCCATGTGCCCAAACCATTTCAAAACACCCTCTTCTGCTCTCTCAACCACGCTCTTTTTATTTCCACCCATCTCTCTTACCCTTACGTTACTTACTCAATCAAACCACCTCACACCACACATTGTCCTCAAACATCTCATTTCCAGCACATCCATCCTCCTGCACACAACTCTATCCATAGCCCATGCCTCGCAACCATACAACATTGTTGGAACCACTATTCCTTCAAACATACCCATTTTTGCTTTCCGAGATAATGTTCTCAACTTCCACACATTCTTCAAGGCTCCCAGGATTTTCGCCCCCTCCCCCACCTGATGATCCACTTCCGCTTCCATGGTTCCATCCGCTGCCAGATCCACTCCCAGATATCTAAAACACTTTACTTCCTCCAGTTTTTCTCCATTCAAACCTACCTCCCAATTGACTTGACCCTCAACCCTACTGTACCTAATGACCTTGCTCTTATTCACATTTACTCTTAACTTTCTTCTTTCACACACTTTACCAAACTCAGTCACCAGCTTCTGCAGTTTCTCACATGAATCAGCCACCAGCGCTGTATCATCAGCGAACAACAACTGACTCACTTCCCAAGCTCTCTCATCCCCAACAGACTTCATACTTGCCCCTCTTTCCAAAACTCTTGCATTGACCTCCCTAACAACCCCATCCATAAACAAATTAAAGAACCATGGAGACATCACACACCCCTGCCGCAAACCTACATTCACTGAGAACCAGTCACTTTCCTCTCTTCCTACACGTACACATGCCTTACATCCTCGATAAAAACTTTTCACTGCTTCTAACAACTTGCCTCCCACACCATATATTCTTAATTCCATAGAGCATCTCTATCAACTCTATCATATACCTTCTCCAGATCCATAAATGCTACATACAAATCCATTTGCTTTTCTAAGTATTTCTCACATACATTCTTCAAAGCAAACACCTGATCCACACATCCTCTACCACTTCTGAAACCACACTGCTCTTCCCCAATCTGATGCTCTGTACATGCCTTCACCCTCTCAATCAATACCCTCCCATATAATTTACCAGGAATACTCAACAAACTTATACCTCTGTAATTTGAGCACTCACTCTTATCCCCTTTGCCTTTGTACAATGGCACTATGCACGCATTCCGCCAATCCTCAGGCACCTCAACATGAGTCATTTTTTTTTTTTATTATACTTTGTCGCTGTCTCCCGCGTTTGCGAGGTAGCGCAAGGAAACAGACGAAAGAAATGGCCCAACCCCCCCCCCCCCATACACATGTATATACATACGTCCACACACGCAAATATACATACCTACACAGCTTTCCATGGTTTACCCCAGACGCTTCACATGCCTTGATTCAATCCACTGACAGCACGTCCACCCCGGTATACCACATCGCTCCAATTCACTCTATTCCTTGCCCTCCTTTCACCCTCCTGCATGTTCAGGCCCCGATCACACAAAATCTTTTTCACTCCATCTTTCCACCTCCAATTTGGTCTCCCTCTTCTCCTCGTTCCCTCCACCTCCGACACATATATCCTCTTGGTCAATCTTTCCTCACTCATTCTCTCCATGTGCCCAAACCACTTCAAAACACCCTCTTCCTCTCTCTCAACCACGCTCTTTTTATTTCCACACATCTCTCTTACCCTTACGTTACTCACTCGATCAAACCACCTCACACCACACATTGTCCTCAAACATCTCATTTCCAGCACATCCATCCTCCTGCGCACAACTCTATCCATAGCCCACGCCTCGCAACCATACAACATTGTTGGAACCACTATTCCTTCAAACATACCCATTTTTGCTTTCCGAGATAATGTTCTCGACTTCCACACATTCTTCAAGGCCCCCAGAATTTTCGCCCCCTCCCCCACCCTATGATCCACTTCCGCTTCCATGGTTCCATCCGCTGCCAGGTCCACTCCCAGATATCTAAAACACTTCACTTCCTCCAGTTTTTCTCCATTCAAACTCACCTCCCAATTGACTTGACCCTCAACCCTACTGTACCTAATAACCTTGCTCTTATTCACATTTACTCTTAACTTTCTTCTTCCACACACTTTACCAAACTCAGTCACCAGCTTCTGCAGTTTCTCACATGAATCAGCCACCAGCGCTGTATCATCAGCGAACAACAACTGACTCACTTCCCAAGCTCTCTCATGAGTCATACATACATTAAATAACCTTACCAACCAGTCAATAATACAGTCACCCCCTTTTTTAATAAATTCCACTGCAATACCATCCAAACCTGCTGCCTTGCCGGCTTTCATCTTCCGCAAAGCTTTTACTACCTCTTCTCTGTTTACCAAATCATTTTCCCTAACCCTCTCACTTTGCACACCACCTCAACCAAAACACCCTATATCTGCCACTCTATCATCAAACACATTCAACAAACCTTCAAAATACTCACTCCATCTCCTTCTCATATCACCACTACTTGTTATCACCTCCCCATTTGCGCCCTTCACTGAAGTTCCCATTTGCTCCCTTGTCTTACGCACTTTATTTACATCCTTCCAGAACATCTTTTTATTCTCCCTAAAATTTAATGATACTCTCTCACCCCAACTCTCATTTGCCCTCTTTTTCACCTCTTGCACCTTTCTCTTGACCTCCTGTCTCTTTCTTTTATACATCTCCCACTCTTAATAGAATAATGAAGAGTGGAGGTGTAAGTATGGAAATGAAGAGAAAAATAAGGGACAGCATAGGCTTTCCATTCCTGACCCACAGAGCCAAAACTTGGAAGTGGAATGAGGCGCAGAGGTCAAGAATCCAGGCTGTGGAAATGAGCTATTTGATAAGAGCATGTGGTGTGACTAGATTTAATGAAGAAAGAAATGAATGGGTGTATGAGAGATGTGGATTGGCAAGGACTGCAAAGGGAATAAATTGTGGAGCGGTAGAATGGGTGAAACGAAATACTTTGAGGTGGTTTGGGCGTTTGGAAAGAAAGCAAGACTGGGAGTTTACAAGGAGAGTGTATGATAGTACAATTAAAGGGGTTGGTGTGAGTGGAAGACCACCTGTGACATGGGCAAATAGGGTAGAGGAATACTGGAGGGAACGAAACAGAGGAAGAATGCATGGAATGGTGTATGTGAGGGAGGCACATAAGTACTCTTTTGCCATGGCCACCCCTTGATGGGTGTTCCTGGAGGGAATGGGCATCAGAAATATAGATAGGTAGCTAGAACAAATGTGGCCTTTGTTGTCTTTTCCTAATGCTACCTCTCAAGTGTGCACTCGCTGGGGGGATGCCATTTCATGTGTGGTGGGGTCGCAAAGGGAATGGATGAAGACAGCAAGTATGAATATGTACATGTGTATATATGTATATGTTTGTGTATGTATACATTGAAATGTATAGGTATGTATATATGCATGTGTGGGCATGTATTTACATGCATGTGTATGTAGGTGGTTTGGGCTATTCTTTTGTCTGTTTCCTTTTGCTACCTCTCTAACGCGGGAGACAGCAACAAAGTATTATAAATGAAATAAATAGACAATTCAAGTCTTTCAGATCCAGATATCATAGAAATCAGTGCAGTGTACAAAAATGGTATTGAATGAATGTGAACATGATACAAGTTGAGCATCCCTAATCTGAGAATCCAAAATCCAAAATGTTTTGAGAGGCAACATGATGTTACAAGTGGAAAATTCCACACCTGACCTCACTTGCGCATGCTGGGCTCTGACGCTTTGTTGGCGCCAGTTTGTTGCAAGTCATCCTCACTGCCAGACCAACGTGCATTACTCTGTATATTTTGCTTATTCTCTGCTCTGTGGTACAAAGATATTGTTGAAAATGTCAAAAAAGGCCTGGAAATACCACTATGGGTAGCAGTGATAAGAAAAGAGGAAGCATTTATGTTTATCTATAGCACAGAATGTCAAGCTATTGGGAAAACTGGGCAGGTGTAAGTGTGAAATGTGTTACAAAAGACTTAAAGAAGAAAGGATATACTGTTGAAGTTCTATGCTTAAAGTGGTTAAAAGTTAATGAAAAATAGAAAAATTGAAGATCTCATTCATGTATTGAAAGAGTGGATCTGTCAGCATCAGAGTGAACACATGCCACTTAATAGTATACTGATCATGAAACAAGCAAAGATATATCATGATGAATTGAAAATTGAAGGGAACTTTGAACATTGAACAGGCTGGTTGCAGAAATTTAAGAAGAGACATGGCATTAGATTTGTGTTGATAAAGCATGTGCTGATTATGAAGCAGCTGAGAAATTCATTGATGCATTTGCCAAGATCATTGCTATGAGATTCGTGACATCAGAACAAGTCCGTAATGCTGATGAAACATTACTTGGTGTTATTGCCCCAGAAAGACACTGACTACAGCTGATGAGACAGCGACTACAGGAAGAAAGGATGCCAAGGATAGAATAACTATGATGGGATGTGTTAATGCAGCAGGCACACATAAGTGTAAACTTGCTGTGATAGGCATAAGCTTACATCCTCATTGTTTTAAATAAAGGAGTGAATTTCTTATTTGTCCATTGTTATGCAAACAAAAAATCATGGATCATTAGGAACATCTTTTCTGATTGGTTTCACAAGCATTTTCTACTAGCAGCTTGTGCTCACTGCAGGGAAGCTGGACTGGATGATGACTGCAAGATTTTGTTATTCCTACAGCTGAAATTCTCATCCAAAATTATGTATATGCGACTATTCCAAAATCCAAAAATATCCAAAATCTGAAACACTTATGGTTGCAATTATTTTGGGAAAGGGATACTCAACCTGTACTGCAACAACACCAACAACAACAAAAAAATTTACTTGAGGGATAGATTTTTTCACCTCAACAAATCACAAATCATTGAGAAAAAATCACAGGAAGGTCTGCAGGCCCGGTTGTAGGTGGAGGGGCTGCGGGCTCATTGTATGAGCTAGAGCTAGAGAATGGATGTGAGCAAGTGAGGCCTTTTCTTCTGTTCCTGGCACTTCCTTGCTAATGCTGGAAATGGCAAACAAGTATGAAGAAAAGAAGCAAGGGGAGAACCTTGTTGTCCTAATAGAATGGTCCACAAAACTTCTAAAGTGAATCAGAAAGTACTGCCATCCATTACATGTTACATTTTATGCATAGTATTACAAACAATTCATCTTTTAAGTGATGTTGGCTTCTAAAATGTTAACCTTTATCACTGTAATGCAAAGCATTCCCAAAGTATTATGCCATTGCATCAAGAAATGATAAGCTTAAAGTTAGAACAAAAGTGGACTAAGAAGTATGAAAAAAGGGCATTGCAAACATGTTACATTTTAACTAGAATTACAGACCATCATCCTAGTAATATGAAGCTTTACAAACATACCTGTAGTGCTTTACGCTTGTGGTACACAAACCATTCAAGTGAAAAAGTTCAGCCTGAATTAGTGAGTATTACTTATTTTTGAATTTCTCAAGTTATATGTACCTTTGATATATACATTTTTATGTTTTGATTTTTTTAATGTTCAAAACTGGGAATAATGGGTTTGGGAACAGGGGTCTGAAATTTAACCTTCCTTGTGCAATGAAACCAGAGTGAACCTAAATAGAATTATTATCACCTTTCCTATACTTACTACCAGCATTTTTATTTTCAAATATCATATTTTACTTCTTCCCATGATTTGGTAAACAGAGAAGAGGTAGTAAAAGCTTTGCGGAAGATGAAAGCCGGCAAGGCAGCAGGTTTGGATGGTATTGCAGTGGAATTTATTAAAAAAGGGGGTGACTGTATTGTTGACTGGTTGGTAAGGTTATTTAATGTATGTATGACTCATGGTGAGGTGCCTGAGGATTGGCAGAATGCGTGCATAGTGCCATTGTACAAAGGCAAAGGGGATAAGAGTGAGTGCTCAAATTACAGAGGTATAAGTTTGTTGAGTATTCCTGGTAAATTATATGGGAGGGTATTGATTGAGAGGGTGAAGGCATGTACAGAGCATCAGATTGGGGAAGAGCAGTGTGGTTTCAGAAGTGGTAGAGGATGTGTGGATCAGGTGTTTGCTTTGAAGAATGTATGTGAGAAATACTTTGAAAAGCAAATGGATTTGTATGTAGCATTTATGGATCTGGAGAAGGCATATGATAGAGTTGATAGAGATGCTCTGTGGAAGGTATTAAGAATATATGGTGTGGGAGGCAAGTTGTTAGAAGCAGTGAAAAGGTTTTATCGAGGATGTAAGGCATGTGTACGTGTAGGAAGAGAGGAAAGTGATTGGTTCTCAGTGAATGTAGGTTTGCGGCAGGGGTGTGTGATGTCTCCATGGTTGTTTAATTTGTTTATGGATGGGGTTGTTAGGAAGGTGAATGCAAGAGTTTTGGAAAGAGGGGCAAGTATGAAGTCTGTTGGGGATGAGAGAGCTTGGGAAGTGAGTCAGTTGTTGTTCGCTGATGATACAGCGCTGGTGGCTGATTCATGTGAGAAACTGCAGAAGCTGGTGACTGAGTTTGGTAAAGTGTGTGGAAGAAGAAAGTTAAGAGTAAATGTGAATAAGAGCAAGGTTATTAGGTACAGTAGGGTTGAGGGTCAAGTCAATTGGGAGGTGAGTTTGAATGGAGAAAAACTGGAGGAAGTAAAGTGTTTTAGATATCTGGGAGTGGATCTGGCAGCGGATGGAACCATGGAAGCGGAAGTGGATCATAGGGTGGGGGAGGGGGCGAAAATTCTGGGAGCCTTGAAGAATGTGTGGAAGTCGAGAACATTATCTCGGAAAGCAAAAATGGGTATGTTTGAAGGAATAGTGGTTCCAACAATGTTGTATGGTTGCAAGGCGTGGGCTATGGATTGAGTTGTGCGCAGGAGGATGGATGTGCTGGAAATGAGATGTTTGAGGACAATGTGTGGTGTGAGGTGGTTTGATCGAGTAAGTAACGTAAGGGTAAGAGAGATGTGTGGAAATAAAAAGAGCGTGGTTGAGAGAGCAGAAGAGGGTGTTTTGAAATGGTTTGGGCACATGGAGAGAATGAGTGAGGAAAGATTGACCAAGAGGATATATGTGTCGGAGGTGGAGGGAACGAGGAGAAGAGGGAGACCAAATTGGAGGTGGAAAGATGGAGTGAAAAAGATTTTGTGTGATCGGGGCCTGAACATGCAGGAGGGTGAAAGGAGGGCAAGGAATAGAGTGAATTGGAGCGATGTGGTATACCGGGGTTGACGTTCTGTCAGTGGATTGAATCAAGGCATGTGAAGCGTCTGGGGTAAACCATGGAAAGCTGTGTAGGTATGTATATTTGCGTGTGTGGACGTATGTAAATACATGTGTATGGGGGTGGGTTGGGCCATTTCTTTCGTCTGTTTCCTTGCGCTACCTCGCAAACGCGGGAGACAGCGACAAAGCAAAAAAAAAAAAAAAAAAAAAACTTCTTCCCATACCAGTTTTAGATCACCGAGGACTGTTGTAAGTTTTCTTAATTAATGGAGCTAAAGCCTTTTCTTTTTCTCCCCTTAACGATCTGGAACACTTAATTAAACATCCTGCTGAGATCTCAACCATCATGACCACTCTTTTAACACACATGACATCTAGATTTACCTTTGAACCCACTACACATACAAATTGGGTCCTTTGCATACAATCTGATTTCTGTTATTTCCAATTGAGCAAGCCCATCCTCTGTTCCCTTTTTGAAATTACTTTTGGCTCTTTGTGAAAGCTCATCGGTTACCCATGTGCAGCTTCTTTATTGAATTTCCTTGGGATGGTTACTACTTCTCTGGTCAGGATGTCCCATGTTGTGCTGAATACATAGCAAAGGTTTTCTTGGCTGGGATGGAGTCCTTCATCCTATCTAAATCTTGTTCTCCTCAGTCATGGTTTGATCGGTCCTGCTCTAATGCCTGTTGTATCAGGGACAGTGTGTACTGGACAGTGAAATTCTTCCCTTCCCAAAAACCCTCTCTGCTATCATATCTACAAGGATCATTACAAAGCTGTTCTTTGAAGAGCTAAGTGCACTTTCATGAAATCATTAAAAGAAAATGTGTTGTCTTCTGACAAATCTTTTGACAAATCTTTTTGGTCCTTTACCAAAAGCATCTCCAACATCTTCAGTATTCAACCTTCCCTCCTCTTTTCTTGTTTGATCAATCTATTGCATCCTCTCCAGCTAATAAAGCTTTTCTTTTTGGCAACTTGTTTTCTTCTAACTCACCTTTGGATGTTTCAGATTGTAAAACTCTACTTCCATATCTTCCCTTTGAACCAATTCTATATCCTACATTCTTCTTGCACAGGGTCTTCCAGGTACACTCCAAGATCCAAATGGATGAGATGTATGGCTCAGATGGTATACCTCCTCATGTTCTAAAGGAGTTTGCTTCTGCTCTAGCTGCAATTCTTGCTTGCCAGTTTTGCTTGTCAAAAAACCCAGACTTTCCCTTCAGCATTGGAAGTGCACATTCAATTCAGCCCATCCCTAAGAAAGGAGACTGCTTTAACCCCTCCAAGTGTTGCATTATTTCCCTGTTCTCACCTTTGCTATCTCCAAAGTCTTTAAAGCTTTCCTAAATCACACTTTCTCATACGCTTTGGATCCCATTCCCTTTTTTTCATATTATCATTGTAGATTAGTAGTGCTTGGTCTACTGTTGATCATCTCTTCTTTGTGACTGATCTCTGGTTCTCCTGTCTTTGGTATTTAGATAAAACTTCTGTTGTAGCCCGCAGCATCTCCAAAGCATTATACAGGGTTTGGCATAAGTCTTTTCTTTTTAGACTCACTTCCTATGGTTTCACTACTTCTCTGCTTATCTATTCCTCTGATGCCCATTCCCTATGGGAACTCTGTTAAGGGGGTGGCTGTGGCAAAAGATTCTCCATAGATTTTTAACTCCAGTGCTGCTGGTTCTCAACAATTAGTGCCTCACCCATAACAGACCCCTTGTGCAGTGTTTTCAGAGGCTCATTCCTAATATTCCTACCAACTACTTCTACTTAATATTCTTGCTTAATGTTACCACCTCCCACCTACTGCTGCTTAATTTTTCTACCTGAAGCTCATATCTAATGTTCCTACCTGCTACTTTTATCTATTACTCCTACCATTTTGCCAAAAGGCAGGGCTAGTACAAAGTACTAACCACATGAAAATCTAGAATTGCAAAGAATGAGTTGTGTGAGTTAAGTGTTGTCAAGTGTTATTTGTGGCAAGGATCTCGAGACTGTATGTTTGTGGACAGAATACCAGCTGTCTGCGTTTGGATGAGATAGAAAGAAAAGACAGGTACTTGCGTCAGATAAGTGCAACTAGACAACGATTGAAGTGCATGCTAACTACACAGCCAACACTAACCCTCCCAATACCCAGGTGGGTAGACAAGTAATATACCTCCATGGTTGGTGGCAGGCTGCTTACCAACTACTACCTACATACTTCTCTCTGTTCTCTAATGCATAGTTTCCTCTCAAGCCATTTCATCATGGTGGTCATTGGTGGAGCAACTTCCCGTTCATAACCAGTCAATGAATGGTGTTCTTCAATCTTATGCAGTTGATTTCACTTTAGATACTTAAACTCGCTTTTACTCTACCCTCCCTTCAATGCTTATCCTTTTTCTCTTACTGATCATATTTTCTCTTGTCAGTTCAGACCTGTACATCATTTCAGATTAAGGAAGCAATATCTTTGTAGAATTTGATAGGGCTTCAATGCATTTTCATATATTCTCTTTAAGAATCATTTGTTTACTTCTGTTCAATTTCTGTCTATCTTTTTTTCATAAATATTCACCATTTCCCACATTAGTGAGGTAGCATCAAGAACTGAGGACTGAGCCTTTGAGGGAAAATCCTCACTTGGCCCCCTTCTTTGTTCCTTCTTTTGGAAAAGTAAAAACTAAAGGGAAGGATTCCAGCCCCCCCGCTTCCACCTATTTTAATTGCCTTGTATGACATGCGGGGAATACGTGGGAAGTATTCTTTCTCTCCTATCCCTAGGGATATCTATCTGTCTTTTGTATCTATATATCTGATGCCTGTTCCCAACTGGAACATCCTCTAGGGGATGGGACATCAACAGTGTCTCCTTAACTAGTTAACTTGAGTGCTCTCGAGTCATATTAGTGCAACTTGACTGCCACTAAAGTGTTGGCTTACTACATAGGTGTCTCTAACCTTCCCGATACCTAGGCAGGTAATACTGGTAATATACCTCTTGTTAAGTTTCGAAATACCACCATTCATCCCTGTAGTAATATTAAGATGATAGGCATAACCATGTCCTCTACTGTATCCTGGAAATCCCACATTATCAACATCACAAAGTCTGCTTCCCTGAAGCTGTGAATTTTTGAAACTTGACAGTTATTTTTCATTTGAGCAGCTGTTCACATACACAGGGGTTTTGTTTACCTAAGTGTACCTCTCTTAACTAAAGTGGACCAAGAGCCCTGTCTCATTCATTTTCCTAGCATCACCTCTCTTCATTCAAAGAGCAGCAACTTTATAGTGCACGGAAAGTATGCTGTGATGTTGCTGCACTTTGTGTATTCTGTTGGTATTGTTTTGGCCATTGTTCTCATGAACTGTCTGCAGATGCCCCCACCTCCAGGATTTGGACCCATGTCATGCATTAGGCTGTTGCTTCCCCTCAGCTTCTGTGTAGGGACTGGCCTCTCAAGGATTGGCTGTTATGATGCCTCCATCCTTGAACAGCTACGCTGTGGACTTCTTTTCCTTTTTTGTCTTTCCCTCTTTATATACTGTATCCCCAGATCTTCTTTTCTATAAAGGATCTATGATGTCATTAATATATGATGTATTTAATAAGAGTTTATTAAAAAGCACAATGAAAGATGATTCTCTTGTCTTTAATAAGAGTTTATTAAAAAAACACAATGAAAGATGATTCTCTTGTCTTTCTCTCTTCATACAATCTATGATTTTAATGTATGATGCATTTAATAAGAATTGATTAGAAAACACAGTGAAAGATAATTCTCATGTCTTTCCCTCTTCATACAATCTATGATGTTAATATATGATATATTTGATAAGAATTGATTAAAGAATACAATGAAAGATAATTCTCTTGTCTTTCCGTCTTCATACTCAAATAATGTTTCTTCCTTTATGAGTCAGGTCTACAGACACCTGCGAAGCCCTAATTGATTTCAATTTCTTTTTCTATAACTTTTTTCTTTCACCTGAGATGGCCTTGATTGGAGCATGTTATGTGCCTGTGCCATTTTGGTTAAAGAAAAAACAATGCCCCATGATCTTTTTTCTGTAAAGGATCTATGATTTTATTATCTGATATATTTAACAAAAATTGATTAAAATACACAAAGATAATACATTTAATCATGGTTGCCTTTTCTTTACTTAAGAATTTATATTTGAAGTATTTATTTGGATGATATTTAAGATATGGATATTTGAAGTCTGTAACTTCTCCATTTTCTCTCCATTAATCTCTGTTTTGTAATGATTAATTTCTGTGTTAACCCTTACAGCTAGCTGCAGAAGAAAAACGTTTAGCTCCGTATCATATCTTCTCTCCAGCGTATATTTTGGCACCTATTAAAGAGAGCCGTGGCACATACAAAGAAGCACAGGAAGCTCTGGGAGTTCCACGGGAGAAGTCTACCATACTGAATTGCACATACTGTTTGTCAGAAGATCAGAGATGGTTACTTGCAACAGCTACAGATGACCTTGGAGAAATTTTAGAAACAGTTACCATAAATATAGAAATTCCAAATAGGTAAGTTGTAGATTGCTTTGCCTATGGTACCTGTTTCAGCAGTGGAATGGAATAATTAGGTTGTTTGGAAAGAAGTGTAGAAAAGTTTGAAAATATTTGTGGAATTGCTTTTCCCAAGTTTCTATATGGACCACCATCATGAAAGTTGTTGAATAGGCTAATAAGTTCAAAAAAACTTTAGCCATAGAAGAAAGTATGAAAGGGGAAGAATTTGTATTTTGTCAGTTGGTCAACTTTTGCCAGTTGAACGGATAAAAAGTGCTTTCAAAGCATTCATCAGACATAGTATGACAGGCTCCAAGATTTACATAACCTGTAATGGGTTGGAGGCATATTTTGTTTCACCAGGGCAGCACCTACAGACATTCCTATGGATGCTTTGATGCTTACATGGTGACTCAGACTCCCTCCAGGGTTTAGGAAATCTCTTGTTTAAGTAGCTGACTCATATTCTAACACAAAATTATTTATTACAGTACTTAAAGGCAAGTGAAAATTTGTTAACCTGGGTTAAATTTTGGAAACTATATAAACAAGTGTCATATCATTAGACTTCAGGCGCGCGAAAGAGAGACTTTTGGATATAAATGTGCTGAGAGGTGCAACTGGAGGGATGTCTGATCATTATCTTGTGGAGGCTAAGGTGAAGATTTGTATGGGTTTTCAGAAAAGAAGAGTGAATGTTGGGTTGAAGAGGGTGGTGAGAGTAAGTGAGCTTGGGAAGGAGACTTGTGTGAGGAAGTACCAGGAGAGACTGAGTACAGAATGGAAAAAGGTGAGAACAATGGACGTGAGGGGAGTGGGGGAGGAATGGGAGGTATTTAGGGAATCAGTGATGGATTGCGCAAAAGATGCTTGTCGCATGAGAAGAGTGGGAGGTGGGTTGATTAGAAAGGGTAGTGAGTGGTGGGATGAAGAAGTAAGAGTATTAGTGAAAGAGAAGAGAGAGGCATTTGGACGATTTTTGCAGGGAAAAAATGCAATTGAGTGGGAGATGTATAAAAGAAAGAGACAGGAGGTCAAGAGAAAGGTGCAAGAGGTGAAAAAGAGGGCAAATGAGAGTTGGGGTGAGAGAGTATCATTAAATTTTAGGGAGAATAAAAAGATGTTCTGGAAGGAGGTAAATAAAGTGCGTAAGACAAGGGAGCAAATGGGAACTTCAGTGAAGGGCGCAAATGGGGAGGGGATAACAAGTAGTGGTGATGTGAGAAGGAGATGGAGTGAGTATTTTGAAGGTTTGTTGAATGTGTTTGATGATAGAGTGGCAGATATAGGGTGTTTTGGTCGAGGTGGTGTGCAAAGTGAGAGGGTTAGGGAAAATGATTTGGTAAACAGAGAAGAGGTAGTAAAAGCTTTGCGGAAGATGAAAGCCGGCAAGGCAGCAGGTTTGGATGGTATTGCAGTGGAATTTATTAAAAAAGGAGGTGACTGTATTGTTGACTGGTTGGTAAGGTTATTTAATGTATGTATGACTCATGATGAGGTGCCTGAGGATTGGCGGAATGCGTGCATAGTGCCATTGTACAAAGGCAAAGGGGATAAGAGTGAGTGCTCAAATTACAGAGGTATAAGTTTGTTGAGTATTCCTGGTAAATTATATGGGAGGGTATTGATTGAGAGGGTGAAGGCATGTACAGAGCATCAGATTGGGGAAGAGCAGTGTGGCTTCAGAAGTGGTAGAGGATGTGTGGATCAGGAGTTTGCTTTGAAGAATGTATGTGAGAAATACTTAGAAAAGCAAATGGATTTGTATGTAGCATTTATGGATCTGGAGAAGGCATATGATAGAGTTGATAGAGATGCTCTGTGGAAGGTATTAAGAATATATGGTGTGGGAGGCAAGTTGTTAGAAGCAGTGAAAAGTTTTTATCGAGGATGTAAGGCATGTGTACGTGTAGGAAGAGAGGAAAGTGATTGGTTCTCAGTGAATGTAGGTTTGCGGCAGGGGTGTGTGATGTCTCCATGGTTGTTTAATTTGTTTATGGATGGGGTTGTTAGGAAGGTGAATGCAAGAGTTTTGGAAAGAGGGGCAAGTATGAAGTCTGTTGGGGATGAGAGAGCTTGGGAAGTGAGTCAGTTGTTGTTCGCTGATGATACAGCGCTGGTGGCTGATTCATGTGAGAAACTGCAGAAGCTGGTGACTGAGTTTGGTAAAGTGTGTGAAAGAAGAAAGTTAAGAGTAAATGTGAATAAGAGCAAGGTTATTAGGTACAGTAGGGTTGAGGGTCAAGTTAATTGGGAGGTGAGTTTGAATGGAGAAAAACTGGAGGAAGTGAAGTGTTTTAGATATCTGGGAGTGGATCTGGCAGCGGATGGAACCATGGAAGCGGAAGTGGATCATAGGGTGGGGGAGGGGGCGAAAATTCTGGGAGCCTTGAAGAATGTGTGGAAGTCGAGAACATTATCTCGGAAAGCAGAAATGGGTATGTTTGAAGGAATAGTGGTTCCAACAATGTTGTATGGTTGCGAGGCGTGGGCTATGGATTGAGTTGTGCGCAGGAGGATGGATGTGCTGGAAATGAGATGTTTGAGGACAATGTGTGGTGTGAGGTGGTTTGATCGAGTAAGTAACGTAAGGGTAAGAGAGATGTGTGGAAATAAAAAGAGCGTGGTTGAGAGAGCAGAAGAGGGTATTTTGAAATGGTTTGGGCACATGGAGAGAATGAGTGAGGAAAGATTGACCAAGAGGATATATGTGTCGGAGGTGGAGGGAACGAGAAGAGGGAGACCAAATTGGAGGTGGAAAGATGGAGTGAAAAAGATTTTGTGTGATCGGGGCCTGAACATGCAGGAGGGTGAAAGGAGGGCAAGGAATAGAGTGAATTGGAGCGATGTGGTATTCCGGGGTTGACGTGCTGTCAGTGGATTGAATCAGGGCATGTGAAGCGTCTGGGGTAAACCATGGAAAGGTGTGTATATTTGCATGTGTGGACGTATGTATATACATGTGTATGGGGGTGGGTTGGGCCATTTCTTTCGTCTGTTTCCTTGCGCTACCTCGCAAACGCGGGAGACAGCGACAAAAAAAATAAAACAGTGAAAGAAAAACAAGAAAAGTTTGGTAATTTCTCAGGATGTGGTTAGGATTGGCATTGGCTTTTCTATTTGGCCCTTCTGTTTGTAATCACAGGCATAGTATAATGACTGCTAACTCCATGTCAGTACACTTGAGTATCACAAATCCAGAAGCGGATATTCTGAAGAAATTGACTATCTATAATGTTTTGTGCCTTCAAAACTCCCCAGGAAAGTTGTTAACTTTCCAGTGTGGAAGATAGATAGTTTTGATTGACTTGGAGCTAAGGAAACCAGTGCATAGATTGCCTTTAGTCTTGCTGTTGGATTAAATTTTGGAAATTTGGGTCATCCCCCTCACAGTGAATAGAATGCTAAAAACCTCTACAAGTTTCTCATCAGCTGCTAAGGAAAGAAAAGTAGGTTATTTGTATTGAAGGAAAAGTAGACATCATATGATATATTGAGCAAGGTGCAATACTGAGCTAGGTACACAGAGTAAGACTTTCTTGTGGGTTCAGTTTTGGAGTAACAACTCATAGGTAATGTATAGATGTATAAAAACCAGAAGAGGTATTACACTGTAACTTCACTAGTCAGGGACTGAGATGTTTCCTGATACAAAAATTTTTTGGCTCATGAAATGATCCTGAGGTAGGGGAGAAAGAATTCTGTATCCGTATTCCCTGCAGGTTGTACAAGGCAACTAAAAGGGGCGGGAGCAGGAAGTGCTCAGACTGAGATGTCTGAATGTGTGTGGATGTAACCAAGACAAGAAGAGAAGAGAGATAGGTAGTATGTTTGAGGAAAGAAACCTGGTTAAAGATGAAGAATAGTTTGGAAGCATCTTAGAAGTAATTTCAGGGGTTAGTGAGAGAACTAAAGCTAAGGACTAAGTAGCACTCCCCCTGAAGTAAGAGTTGTAAGAGTGTGTGATAGAGTATAATAGAATGTAGGGAAGTAAATTCTAGATTGATGTGTGTAAAACTGAAAGTGGATGGTGAGTGATGGATGATTATTGGTGCTTATGCACCTGGCCATGAGAAGAAAGATTGTGAGAAGCAACTGTTTTGGGAGCAGTTGAGTGAGTTTGTCAGCAGTTTTGGTGCATGAGACCAGGTATTAGTGATGCATGATTTGAATGCAAAGGTAAGTAATGTGGCACTTTTGGCTATGATTGATGCGTATGCAGTATTCAGTGTTCTGGATGGAAATGGTGAAGAAATTGTGGAGGTGTGTTCTGAAAGACTGGTGATGGGAAATACCTGTTTTAAAAAGAGATATACACAACTATATGTATATGTGTAGGAGATGGTCAACAGGTATTATTTTTTATTATTTTTTATTTTGCTTTATCGCTGTCTCCCGCGTTAGCGAGGTAGCGCAAGGAAACAGACGAAAGAATGGCCCAACCCGCCCACTTACACATGTATATACATACCTATACATCTCAGTGTACACATATATATATATATACACACACAGACATATACATATATACATATGTACATAATTCATACCGTCTGCCTTTATTTGTTACCATCGCCACCTCGCCACACATGGAATAACAACCCCCTCCCCCCTCATGTGTGCGAGGTAGTGCTAGGAAAAACACCAAAGGCCCCATTCGTTCACACTCAGTCTCTAGCTGTCATGTAATAATGCACCGAAACCACAGCTCCCTTTCCACATCCAGGCCCCACACACTTTGCATGGTTTACCCCAGACGCTTCACATGCCCTGGTTCAATCCATTGACAGCACGTCAACCCCGGTATACCACATCATTCCAATTCACTCTATTCCTTGCACGCCTTTCACCCTCCTGCATGTTCAGGCCCCGATCACTCAAAATCTTTTTCACTCCATCTTTCCACCTCCAATTTGGTCTCCCACTTCTCCTCGTTCCCTCCACCTCTGACACATATATCCTCTTGGTCAATCTTTCCCCTCTCATATTCTCCATGTGACCAAACCATTTCAAAACACCCTCTTCTGCTCTCTCAACCACACTCTTTTTATTTCCACACATCTCTCTCACCCTTACATTACTTACTCGATCAAACCACCTCACACCACATATTGTCCTCAAACATCTCATTTCCAGCACATCCACCCTCCTGCGCACTACTCTATCCATAGCCCATGCCTCGCAACCATACAACATTGTTGGAACCACTATTCCTTCAAACATACCCATTTTTGCATTCCGAGATAATGTTCTCGGCTTCCAAACATTCTTCAAGGCTCCCAGAATTTTCGCCCCCTCCCCCACCCTATGATTCACTTCCGCTTCCATGGTTCCATCCGCTGCCAGATCCACTCCCAGATATCTAAAACACTTCACTTCCTCCAGCTTTTCTCCATTCAAACTTACCTCCCAATTGACTTGACCCTCAACCCTACTGTACCTAATAACCTTGCTCTTATTCACATTTACTCTTAACTTTCTTCTTTCACACACTTTACCAAACTCAGTCACCAGCTTCTGCAGTTTCTTACATGAATCAGCCACCAGCACTGTATCATCAGCGAACAACAACTGACTCACTTCCCAAGCTCTCTCATCCACAACAGACTGCATAAGTGCCCCTTTCCAAAACTCTTGCATTCACCTCCCTAACAACCCCATCCATAAACAAATTAAACAACCATGGAGACATCACACACCCCTGCCGCAAACCTACATTCACTGAAAACCAATCACTTTCCTCTCTTCCTACACGTACACATGCCTTACATCCTCGATAAAAACTTTTCACTGCTTCTAACAACTTGTACTATTAGATTATGTATTAATTGATAGGCTTGTAAAAGAGAGACTTTTGGATGTATATGTTCTTAAAGGGGCAGCTGGTGGGATGTCTGATCACTATCTTGTGGAGGCAAAGTTGAGATTTTTAAAGGTTTTCAAAGAAGAGGAGACAGTGTTGGGGAGGAGAGTGGTGAGAGTAAGTGAGCTTGGAAAGGAGTCTTGTGTAAAGAAATATCAGGAGAGATTGAGTGTAGCATGACAAAAGGTAAGAGCAAAGGAAGTGAGGGGAGTGGGTAAGAAATAGGAATGGGAGGTATTCAGGGAAGCAGTGACGGCATGTTCAAGAGATGCATGTGGCATGCGATAGGTGGGAGTTGGGCAGATTGGAAAGGGTAGTGAGTGATGTGATGAAGAAGAAGAGTTGCTAGTGAAAGAGAAGAGAGGCTTTTGGGCGGTACTTACAAGGAAGGTGTGCGAGTGATTGGGAGATGTATAAGAGAAAGCAGCAGGAAGTCAAGAGGAAGATGCAGTGGTTGAAAAGGAGGGCAAATGAGAGTTGGGGTGAGAGAGAATCACTAAACTTTAGGGAGAATGAAAAGATGTTTTGGAACGAGATGAATAATTTTCAAAAGACAAGAGAACAAATAGGGACTTTGGTGAAGGAAGCAAAAGGGGAAGTGATACTAGGGAGTGATGGAGTGAGGAGATGGATTGAGTATTTTGAAGGTTTGTTGAATGTGTTTGATGATAGTGGGCCAGATGTAGGGTGTTTTGGTCAGGTTGGTATGCAAAGTGAGAGAGTCAGGAAGAGAGAAGAGGTGGTGAAAGCCTAGCTGGAGATGAAATCCAGCAAGGCAGTGGGAGTGGATGGTATTGCAGTTGAATTTATTAGGAGAGGGGTTGACCATGTTATTGATTGGTTTGTAAAGATTTTCACTCTATGTGTGGATCATGGTGAAGTTCCTGAGGTTTGGGTGAATGCATGTATAATGCCATTGTATAAAGACAAAAGGGGACAAAGGTGATTTTCAAACTGTGGAGGCATAAGTTTGTTAAGTATATCTGGAAAATTATATGGAAGGGTATTGACTGAGAGGGTGAAGGCATGTATAGAGCATCAGACTGGGGAGGAGCAGTGTGGTTTCAGAAGTTGTAGATGATATGTGTATCAGGTGTGTACTTTGAAAAATGTATGTGAGAAATACTTGGATAAACATGGGCTTGCTTGTGGCATTTATTGATGTGGAGAAAGCATATGATAAGGTCCATAGAGATGCTTTGTGGAATGTCTCAAGAGTTTATGGTGTAGGAGGGAAGTTGTTAGAAGCAGCGAGAAGTTTTTATGGAAATTGTTAGAAGCAGTGAGAAGTTTTTATCAAGTGTTTAAGTCATGTGAATGAGTAGGAAGAGAGAAGAGTGATTGGTTCCCAGTGAAAGTCAGTCTGCAGCAGGGGTGTGTGATGTCACCATGGTTGTTTAATTTTTTTCTGGATAGGTTGGTGAGGTAGGTAAATGCAAGAGTTTTGGAGCGAGGGGTGAGTATCCAGTCTTTTGGGGACGAGAGGGCCAGGGAAGTGAGTCAGTTGTTGTTTGCGATGATACGGCACTGGTGGTTGATGCAAGTGAGAAACTGCAGAAGTTGGTGACTGAGTTTTGGAGAGTGTGTGAAAGAAAATTGAGAGTAAATGTGAACGAAAGCAGCCTTTAGGGACAATTTAGTTGGGATGTAAGTTTGATTGGAGAAAATTTAGAGTAAGTGAAGTGTTTTAGATATGTGGTGTGTGGACTTGGCAGCTAATTGAAATATGGAAGTTGAAGTGAATCATTGGTTGGGGGAGGGGAGTTAGGTTCTGGGAGCAATGAAGAATATGTGGAAAGAGAAAATGTTTTCTTGGAGAGCAAAAATGGGTATGTTTGAAGGAATAGTATTGCCAACAACATTTAAGTGTTTTGCAGAAGAGGTTGGATGTGTTGGAAATTAAATGTTTGAGGATAGCATGTGGTGTAAAATGGTTTGATCAAGTAAGTAATGAAAGGGTAAGAGAGATTTATTTGTTATACTTTGTCGCTGTCTCCTGCGTTAGCAAGGTAGCGCAAGGAAACAGATGAAAGAATGGCCCAACCCACCCACATATGTTCACATACATGCCTATACATTTCAGTGTATACATACATATGCATATACATATATACACATGTACATATTCATACTTGCTGCCCTCATCCGTTCCCATCGCCACACATGAAATGGTACCCCCCTCCCCCCACGCACGTGTGAGGTAGCATTAGGAAAAGACAACAAAGGCCACATTCGTTCACACTCAGTCTCTAGCTGTCATGTGTAATGCATCGAAACCACTGCTCCCTTTCCACATCTTGGCCTTACAAAACTTTCCATGGTTTACCCCAGTATACCACATCATTCCAATTCACTCTATTCCTTGCATGCCTTTCACCCTCCTGTATGTTCAGGCCCCGATCGCTCAAAATCTTTTTCACTCCATCCTTCCACCTCCAATTTGGTCTCCCGCTTCTCTTCATTATCTCCACCTCTGACACATATATCCTCTTTGTCAATCTTTCCTCACTCATTCTCTCCATGTGACCAAACCATTTTAATACACCCTCTTCTACTCTCTCAACCACATTCTTTTTTTATTACCACACATCTCTCTTACCCTTTCATTTCTTACTCGATCAAACCACCTCACACCACATATTGTCCTCAGACATCTCATTTCCAACATATCCACCCTCCTCCACACAACCTTAGCTATAGCTAAGGTTGTGCCTCACAACCATATAACATTGTTGGAACCACTGTTCCTTCAAACATACCCATTTTTGCTCTCCAAGATAACATTCTCACCTTTCACAAATTCTTCTGTCCATATAGACATTAATTGCTTCTCTTGCCTACATCTGATTTATGTTAACTACCACATATTTTATTACTTTCATGTACATATTGACATCACTTATTATGAATATAGGAGTTAGTAGTACTTTATTTTCAAGCAGAATTCTCTGATACAAATTTTAATAATTTTTTAAGTGCCTAATCACTGAAAGTAGGTAGATATGTTGTGACTTGAGTGCTTGTTGAAAACTCAGCATACACAATGATAGTTTAATTGTTAGACAGATATGTGTTGCAGACAAGTAACCTATTGATTTTTTCTGTGTTCTAGAACAAGAAGAAAGAAGGCATCAGCACGTCGATATGGACTGAAGAAGTTAATGGACTGGATTTTAAGTGTCATGTCTGTTGGTGTTCACCCATGGCGTCTGGTCGTTGGTAGACTTGGTAGAATGGGACATGGAGAATTGAAGGGTTGGTCTTCCTTGTTATCACGAAAATCTCTCATCCAAGCATCAAAGAACCTTAAGGAAATGTGCAAACAGTGCGCTTATCTGTTCCCAGGAGATGCCCCATGTATACTTTCTGCCTGTTTGGTGTCCATGGAACCTGACTCTTCATTTCGAATGATGCCAGATATGTTTACACCTGATGAGAGATTTGGCCAAAACAGTCAGAATTGCAGTTTATCAACACCACAGGATCTCACTTGTACACATATACTGGTCTTCCCAACTTCTGCCACAGCACAGGTTTGTATGATTTTTAAGGTTCTTGCATGTATTCTTACATTTCATGATTTTGTAGTATAGAGTATTTCATCTGTGTCTGTAGCTCAGATGAAGCTATGTGATATGAATTTAAACAAAACAAATGAGGTATGTCCATGGTTTATAAAGACATTGTAAGAAGTTTAGAATTCATTAATTGGGGAAATATGCTTTAGAGCTGTAATGTTGATTTTTTTTTTTATTTACTTAATCGCCGTCTTCCGCATTAGCGAGGTAGCTCAAGGAAACAGAAAAAAGAATGGCCCAACCCACCCACATACACATGTATATACATAAATGCCCACACACTAACATGTACATATCTATACATTTCAATGTATACATACATATACATTCACAGACATACGCATTTATACACATGTACATATTCATACTTGCTGCCTTCATCTATTCCCTGCCACACATGAAATAGCAACACCCCACCCCCCCACACACACACACACACACACACACACACACACACACACACACACACACACACACACACACACACAAACACACACACTTTTCTATTGCTTAATGGGCAGTATAAGTTCATCAAATATCAGTGATATTAAATTGACACAAAACATACTAGTGTAATGCCACCTGAAGTTTGGCTCAAACCTAACTGCATAGTTACAAGAATGAATATGAGATGATCATCCTGAACATTCTGCTACATAGCCATTCCCAAAATCAAGTAATAAACAATAATTTTAGTTGTTTTTTTATGACTCAACATGAAATTTGATGCTTTTTCACTTGCATATTGTTCTCAACTTATTGCATTGTTAATCATACAGAGCCTTTTCGTTCTTAGAACTGACTGTAAGGTTTGAGATATATAAATTGTAGATTTGGGTAAAATTAAAAGTGGATGGAGGGAGATGGGTGATTATTGGTGCCTGTGCACCTGATCATGTGAAGAAAGATCATGAGAGGCAAGTGTTTTGGGAGCAGCTTTGATGCATGAGACCAGGTTATAGTGATGGGTGATTTGAATGCGAAGGTATGTGATGTGGCAGTTGAGGGTATAATTGGTGTACATGGGGTGTTCAGTGTTGAAAATGGAAATGGTAAAGATCTTGTGGATTTGTGTGCTGAAAAAGGATTGGTGATTGGGAATACCTGGTTTAGAATGAGAGATATATGTAAGTGCACATATGTGAGTAGGAGAGATCATCAAAAGGCATTATTGGATTACGTGTTAATTGATAGGCGTGTAAAAGAGAGACTTTTTGATGTAAATATTCTAAGAGGGGCAGCTGGAGGGATGTCTGATCACAATCTTGTGGAGGCGAAGGTGAAGATTTGTAGAGGTTTTCAGAAAAGAAGAGAGAATGTTGGGGAGAAGAGAGTGGTGAGAGTGAGCTTGGAAAGGAGACTTGCGTGAGGAAGTACCAGGTGAGATTGAGTACAGAATGGTAAAAGGTGAGAATGAATGATGTGAGGGGAGTGGGGGAGAAGTGGGATGTATTCAAGGAAGCAATGATAGCTAGCGCAAAAGATGTATGTGGCATGAGAAAGGTGGGAGGTGGGCAGATTAGAAAGGGTAGTGAGTGGTGGGATGAAAAAGTAAGGTGTTAGTGAAAGTTAAAAGAGAGGCATTGGACGATTTTTGCAGGGAAAACAAATGACCAGGAGATGTATAAAAGAACTCAGCAGGAGGTCAAGAGAAAGGTGTGAGATGCGAAAAAGAGGGCAAATTAGAGTTGGGTGAGAGAGTATCATTAAATTTTAGGAAAGATAAAATAATGTCTTGGAAGGAGGTAAATAACATGTGTAAGATAAGAGAACAAATGAGAACATCGATGAAGGGGGCAAATGGGGAGATAATAACAAGTAGTGATGAAGTGAGGAGATTGAGTGAGTATTTGGAAGGTTTGTTGAATGTTTGTGATAATAGAGTGGAAGATATAGGGTGTTTTGGTTGAGGTGGTGTGCAAAATGAAAGGGGTCAGAGAATGATTTGGTAAACAGAGAAGAGGTAGTAAAAGCTTTGCGGAGGATGAAAGCCGGCAAGGCTGCGGGTTTGGATGGTATTGCAGTGGAATTTATTAAAAAAGGGGGTGACTATGTTGTTGACTGGTTGGTAAGGTTATTTAATGTATGTATTTTTAACTTTCTAAAAGAGGAAACAGAAGAAGGAGTCACATGGGGAGTGCTCATCCTCTGCGAAGGCTCAGATTGGGTTATCTAAATGTGTGTGGATGTAACCAAGATGACAAAAACGAGAGATAGGTGGTATGTTTGAGGAAAGGAACCTGAATGCTTTGGCTCTGAGTGAAACGAAGCTTAAGGGTAAAGGGGAAGAGTGGTTTGGGAATGTCTTGGGAGTAAAGTCAGGGGTTAGTGAGAGGACAAGAGCAAGGGAAGGAGTAGCACTACTCCTGAAACAGGATTGGTGGGAGTATGTGATAGAGTGTAAGAAATTAACTCTAGATTGATATGGGTTAAACTGAAAGTGGATGGAGAGAGATGGGTGATTATTGGTGCATATGCACCTGGGCATGAGATGAAAGGTCATGAGAGGCAAGTGTTTTGGGAGCAGCCGAATGAGTGTGTTAGTAGTTTTGATGCACAAGACCGGGTTATAGTGATGGGTAATTTGAATGCAAATGTGAGTAATATGTCAGTTGAGGGAATAATTGGTGTACTTGGGGTGTTCAGTTGTAAATGGAAATGGTGAAGAGCTTATAGATTTATGTGCTGAAAAAGGACTGGTGATTGGGAATACCTGGTTTAAAAAGAGAGATATACATAAGTCTACGTATATAAGTAGGAGAGATGGCCAGAGAGCGTTATTGGATTACATTCTAATTGATAGGTGCGTGAAAGAGAGACTTTTGGATGTTAATGTGCTGAGAGGTGCAACTGAAGGGATGTCTGATCATTATCTTGTGGAGGCGAAGGTGAAAATTTGTAGAGGTTTTCCGAAAAGAAGAATGTTGGTGTGAAAAGAGTGGTGAGAGTAAGTGAGCTTTGGAAGAAGACTTGTGTGAGGAAGTACCAGGAGAGACTGAGTACAGAATGGAAAAAGGTGAGAACAAATGACGTAAGGGGACTAGGGGAGGAATGGGTTGTACTTAGGGAAGCAGTGATGGCTTGTGCAAAAGATGCTTGTGGCATGCGAAGCGTGGGAAGTGGGCAGATTAGAAAGGGTAGTGAGTGGTGGGATGAAGAAGTAAGATTGTTAGTGAAAGAGAAGAGAGAGGCATTTGGACGATTTTTGCAGGGAAATAATGCAAATGAGTGGGAGATGTATAAGATAAAGAGGCAGGAGGTCAGGAGAAAGGTGCAAGAGGTGAAAAAGAGGGCAAATGAGATTTGGGGTGAGAGAGTATCAGTAGATTTTAGGGAGAATAAAAAGATGTTTTGGAAGGAGGTAAATAAAGTGCGTAAGACAAGGGAACAAATGGGAACTTCAGTGAAGGGGGCTAATAGGGAGGTAATAACAAGTAGTGGTGATGTGAGGAGATGGAGTGAGTATTTTGAAGGTTTGTTGAATGTGTTTGATGATAGAGTGGCAGATATAGGGTGATTTGGTCGAGGTGGTGTGCAGAGTGAGAAGGTTAAGGAAGATAATTTGGTAAACAGAGAAGAGGTAGTAAAAGCTTTGCGGAAGATGAAAACCGGCAAGGCAGCAGGGTTTGGATGGTATTGCAGTGGAATTGTTAGAAAAGGGGGTGACTGTATTGTTGACTGGTTAGTAAGGTTATTTGATGTATGTATGACTCATGGTGAGGTGTCTGAGGATTAGCGGAATGCTTGCATAGTGATATTGCACAAAGGCAAAGGGGATAAAAGTGAGTGCTCAAATCACAGAGGTATAAGTTTGTTGAGTATTCCTGGTAAATTATATGGGAGGGTATTGGTAGAGAGGGTGAAGGCATGTACAGAGCATCAGATTGGGGAAGAGCAGTGTAGTTTCATGAGTGGAAGAGGATATGTGGATCAGGTGTTTGCTTTGAAGAATGTATGTGAGAAATACTTAGAAAAGCAAATGGATTTGTTTGCAGCATTTATGGATCTGGAGAAGGCATATGATAGAGTTGATAGAGATTCTCTGTGGAAGGTATTGACAATATATGGTGTGGGAGGCAAGTTGTTAGAAGCAGTGAAAAGTTTTTATCGAGGATGTAAGGCATGTGTACGTGTAGGAAGATAGGAAAGTGATTGGTTCTCAGTGAATGTAGGTTTGCAACAGGGGTGTGTAATGTCTCCATGGTTGTTTGATTTTTTTATGGATGGGGTTGTTAGGGAGGTGAATGCAAGAGTTTTCGAAAGAGGGGCAAGTATGAAGTCTGTTGGGGATGAGAGAGCTTGGGAAGTGAGTCAGTTGTTGTTCGCTGATGATACAGCGCTGGTGGCTGATTCATGTGAGAAACTGCAGAAGCTGGTGATTGAGTTTGGTAAAGTGTGTGAAAGAAGAAAGTTAAGAGTAAATGTGAATAAGAGCAAGGTTATTAGGTACAGTAGGGTTGAGGGACGTCAATTGGGAGGTAAGTTTGAATGGAGAAAAACTGCAGAAAGTGAAGTGTTTTAGATATCTAGGAGTGGATTTGGCAGCAGATGGAACCATGGAAGCGGAAGTGAATCATAGGGTTTGGGAGGGGGGCGAAAGTTCTGGGAGCATTGAAGAATATGTGGAAGGCGAGAACATTATCTCGGAAAGCAAAAGTGGGTATGTTTGAAGGAATAGTGGTTCCAACAATGTTTTATGGTTGCAAGGCATGGGCTATGGATAGAGTTGTGCGCAGGAGGGTGGATGTGCTGGAAATGAGATGTTTGAGGACAATATGTGGTGTGAGGTGGTTTGATCGAGTAAGTAATGATAGGGTAAGAGAGATGTTTGGTAATAAAAAGAGTGTGGTTGAGAGAGCAGAGGAGGGTGTTTTGAAATGGTTTGTTCACATGGAGAGAACGAGTGAGGAAAGATTGACGAAAAGGATATTGTGTCAGAGGTGGAGGGAACGAGGAGAAGTGGGAGAGCAAATTGGAGGTGGGAAGATGGAGTGAAAAAGATTTTGAGTGATCGGGGCCTGAACATGCAGGAGAGTGAAAGGCATGCAAGGAATAGTGAATTGGAATGATGTGGTATACCGGTGGTCAATGTGCTGTCAATGGATTGAACTAGGGCATGTGAAGCATCTGGAGTAAACCATGGAAAGTTCTGTTGGGCCTGGATGTGGAAAGGGAGCTGTGGTTTCGGTGCATTATTACATGACAGCTTGAGACTGAGTGTGAACGAATGTGGCCTTTGTTGTCTTTTCCTAGCGCAACCTTGCGCACATGAGGAGGAAGGGGGTTGCTATTTCATGTGTGGCAGGGTGGCAATGGGAATGAATAAAGGCAGACAGTATGAATTATGTACATGTGTATATATGTATATGTCTGTGTGTGTATATATATGTATACATTGAGATGTATAGGTGTGTATATGTGCGTGTGTGGACGTATATGTATATACATGTGTGTGTGGGTTGGGCCATTCTTTTCTGTTTTTTTTTTCAAAAGAAGAAACAGAGAAGGGGGCCAGGTGAGGATATTCCCTCAAAGGCCCAGTCCTCTGTTCTTAATGCTACCTCGCTAACGCAGGAAATGGCGATAGTTTGAAAAAATATATATTATTTTTTTTTTATTATTATTTTGCTTTGTCGCTGTCTTCTGCATTAGCGAGGCAGCACAAGGAAACAGACGAAAGAATGGCCCAATCCACCCACATACACATGTATATACATATATGTCCACCCACGTAAATATACATACCTATACATCTCAACGTATACATTTATATACACACACAGACATATACATATATACACATGTACATAATTCATACAGTCTGCCTTTATTCATTCCCATCGCCACCTTGCCACACATGTAATAACAACCCTCTCCCCCCTCATGTGTGCGAGGTAGCGCTAGGAAAAGACAACAAAGGCCACATTCGTTCACACTCAGTCTCTAGCTGTCATGTAATAATGCACCGCAACCACAGCTCCCTTTCCACACCCAGGACCTACAGAACTTTCCATGGTTTACCCCAGACACTTCACATGCCCTGGTTCAATCCATTGACGGCACGTCGGCCCCGGTATACCACATCGTTCCAATTCACTCTATTCCTTGCACGCCTTTCACCCTCCTGCATGTTCAGGCCCCAATCACTCAAAATCTTTTTCACTCCATCTTTCCACCTCCAATTTGGTCTCCCACTTCTTCTCGTTCCCTCCACCTCTGACACATATATCCTCTTTGTCAATCTTTCCTTACTCATTCTCTCCATGTTACCAAACCATTTCAAAACACCCTCCGCTGCTATCTCAACTACACTCTTTTTATTACCACACATCTCTCTTACCCTATTATTACTTACTCGATCAAACCACCTGACACCACATATTGTCCTCAAACATCTCATTTCCAGCACATTCACCCTACTGCGCACAACTCTATCCATAGCCCACGCCTCGCAACCATACAACATTGTTGGAACCACTATTCCTTCAAACATAGCCATTTTTGCTTTCCGAGATAATGTTCTTGACTTCCACACACTCTTCAACGCTCCTAGAACTTTCGCCCCCTCCCCCACCCTATGATTCACTTCCGCTTCCATGGTTCCATCCGCTGCCAAATCCACCCCCAGATATCTAAAACACTTCACTTCCTCCAGTTTTTCTCCATTCAAACTTACCTCTCAATTGAATTGACCCTCAACCCTACTGTACCTAATAACCTTGCTCTTATTCACATTTACTCTCAACTTTCTTCTCTCACACACTTTACCAAACTCAGTCACCAGCACTGTATCATCAGCGAACAACAACTGACACTTCCGACGCTCTCTCATCCACAACAGACTGCATACACACATGTACATATTCATACTTGCTTGCCTTCATCCATTCCTGGCACCACCACTCCCCACAGGAAATAGCATTGCTTCCCCCTCCTTCAGTGAGATAGTGTCTGGAAAAGACAAAAAGGCCACATTCGTTCACACTCATTCTCTAGCTGTCATGTATAATGCTCCGAAACAACAGCTCCCTTTCCACATCCAAGCCCCACCGACCTTTCCTTGGTTTACCCCAGATGTTTCACATACCCTGGTGTAGTCCATTGACAGCATGTCAACTGTGGTATACCATGTCATTCCAATTCACTCTATTCCTTGCAAGTCTCTTACCCTCTTGTATGTTCAGGCCCTGATCGCTCAAAATCCTTTTCGCTCCATCATTTCACCTCTAATTTGGTTTCCCGCTTCTTGTTCCCTTCATTTCTTACACATATATCCTCTTCAGTCTTTCCTCACTCATTGAAGTGAGATGCTGCAGAAGTTGGTGACTGAGTTTGGAAAAGTGTATGAAAGGAGAAAGTTGAGAATAAATTTGAATAAGAGCATGGTTATTAGGCTCAGTAAGGTGGAGGGACAACTTAATTGGGATGTAAGTTTGAATGGAGAAAAGTTAGAGGAAGTGAAGTGTTTTAGAATTCTGGAGTGGGCTTGGCTGCGAATGGAACCATGTCATGGAAGCGAGTCACAGGGTGGGGGAGGGGGCGCAGGTTCTGAAAGAGATGAAGAATGTGTGGAAAGAGATAACATTATCTTGGAGAGCGAAAATGGGTATGTTTGTAGGACTAGTAATTCCAACAATATTATAAAGTTGTAAGGAATGGGCTCAAAATCTTTTTCGCTCCATCATTCAACCTCCAATTTGGTCTCCGCTTCTTCTTGTTCCCTCCACCTCTTACTCATATATCCTCTTTGTCAGTCTTTCTTCACTCTTTCAAGTGAGATGCTGTAGAATTGGGTGACTGAGTTTGGAAAAGTGTGTGAAAGCAGAAAGTTGAGAGTAAATGTGAAGAAGAGCAAGGTTATTAGGTTCAGTAAGGTGGAGGGACAAGTTAATTGGGATGTAAGTTTGAATGGAGAAAAATTAAAGGAAGTGAAATGTTTTAAATATCTGGGAGTGACTTAGCTGCGAATGGAACCATGGAATGGAAGCGAGTCACAGGATGGGGGACGGGGCTCAGGTTCTGAAAGAGATGAAGAATGTGTGGAAAGAGATAACATTATCTTGGAGAGTGAAAATGGGTATGTTTGTAGGACTAGTAGTTCCAACAATATTGTATGGTTGTGAGGAATGGGTTACAGAGTTCTACAGAGGAGTGTGGATATGTTGGAAATGAAATGCTTGAGGACAATATGTGGTGTGAGGTGGTTTGATAGAGCAAATAATGAATGGTAAGAGAGATGTGTGGTAAAAAAAGAAAAGTGTGGTTGACAGAGCAGAAGAGAGTGTGTTGAAATGCTTTGGACATATGGAGAGAATGAGAGAGGAAAGGTTGACAAAGGACATATTAGTCAGAGGTGGAGGGAAAAAGGAGAAGCGGGAGACCAAATTGTAGATGGAAGGATGGCATGGGAAAGCCTTCGAGCGATCAGGGCCTGAAGATGCAGGAGGGTGAAAGGCATGCGTGGAATAGAGTGAATTTGAATGATGTGTTATACTCTGGCTGACACATTGTTAATGGACTGAACCAGGGCAAATGAAGCATCTGGGGTAAACCATGGAAAGGTCTTATCGGCCAGGATGTGGATAGGGAGCTGTGGTTATGGTGCATGACACATGACAGCTAGAGAATGATTGTCAGTGGATGTGCCCTTTTTCGTCTGTTTCCTGATGCTACCTTGCTGACGTGAGGAGTGGTGATGCTGTTTCCTGTGAGGTGAGGTGGTGCTGGGAATGGATGAAGGATCATGTATGAATATGTATGTGTATTTATGTATATTATCCCTGGGGATAGGGGAGAAAGAATACTTCTCACGTATTCCCTGCGTGTTGTAGAAGGCGACTAAAAGGAGGGAGCGGGAGGGCTGGAAATCCTCCCCTCTCGTTTTTTTTTAAATTTTCCAAAAGAAGGAACAGAGAAGGGGGCCAGGTGAGGATATTCCCTCAAAGGCCCAGTCCTCTGTTCTTAATGCTACCCCGCTAACACGGGAAATGGCGAATAGTTTGAAAGAAAAAGAAAAAAGATGTGTATATATATGTATGTGTATGTGTGTGTATGTATATATTTGTATGTATCAGTGGATGGGTTTTTCTTCTTGTTTTGTGGTGCTACCTCACTAACACAGGAACACGGTGGTTAAGTATATTGATGATAAACATATATGTATGTTTGTTTGTACGTGTACTTTTGTAATTCGTAATGTTTTATTCTTTTCTTTTTCTTCTAGTCAGCACAGCAGAGATTCCAGGACGAACAGGCTTTCCACTTTGAAAATGCAGATTTACTGTTGGATGAGGAAGACTTAGAAGATGATATGGGTGGAGGCATGGGTGATATGGGGATGGGTGGACTAAACATTAGTGATATTCTCATGTTTGATACTTGCCCAAATCAGGAAGATAATATGGAAGATGGAAGTGGTCAGCAAGACTCCCTCTCCCAGCCAGGTAGTCCTACTATGGGGGCAGGAGGTAGAACAAGCCCCTCACAATTTTCTGGACAAGCTCGTAGTAATGGAGTTGTTCTAGTTGACCCTCAAGAAGATTCCGGGGGTTCAGTCTTGCAACAACCTCTTGCTCTTGGATATTATGTTTCGACAGCATCCACTGGGCGATTGCCAAGGTGGTTCTGGTCATCCTGTCCACATCTTGAATCATCATGTCCAGTGTTTCTCAAATCAGCCCTCCACCTCCATTCTCCTGGGATCACACAGTCTGAGGAATTCTTGCACAGCACAAATAACAAGGTCCACCCATTGGATTCTTCCTATACTACTGATGTTTTGAGGTGAGGCATATGTATCAAATAGTTTGCAGTATAAATCCTTTTTTGTTTTAGTTGTATGTTAAGAAAGGATATGAATCCAGTCTTGATGTAACTGGTAGGCATTGCTGGACACACATGCTTGTTGTTACACTGTGAATGAGAATTCACCATCGTAGCGGCATCATCCCATGACTTAAAGGAGTACATTCTCATTGACAAACTTATTATAAAGGATTCCATGATTTTCTTGATGCTGGAAGTAGTGTGGCCTTTAAGCTGAAGGAGCCCCTTCACAGAAAGGATCCTGGTGTTATACATTATTACTGATGAATTTGATGATGATAGTGTTATTGGTAGGTACCTATGAATTCCTGAAGAGTGAAGGTTGCATATCTTAGCTTATCATAACTACATGAGGCAAGTGAAAGGAGCATATTTGTATATACGAGGAATGTTTTGACAGTTGAATCTAGAAATGTACAGTGATTTTGCCATCTTCCTATGCAGCAGAAGGCATACTTTTTTGACAGATTTGGAAAAATGAAAAACTAATTATTATGTGAGATTATTAGTTAGATATGCAGCAGGGATCTATAATGATACAGATCCTGTGCAGCTGTAAAGCTAAAGGCTTTAAGAACGAGTGCAATAACATGAAATATATGAACATGCTAACTGTAGGAGTATGGTGTGAGAAACGCTTACAGTGGAAACAAAGAGGAGGCTCACAGGTACTCTGGGAAGATATACAAAAGGGAGATTAATGAAGGATGATTTTGAGGGTCTAATACTTGATATGATAGTATAGATTAGAAAGGGTAGTGTATACATGAGTCTCACTCACATAGGTGAATATTTGATTGGATGTTACAGATGTGGCACTTATTAAGGATGCATTGTCTAGGAAGAGTATTGGTTATTTAAAACAGACATTGTTGGGATGGAGAGTAAATGCACTAGTTTACGATTAAAAAGGGTACTTCAAGGGATTAGAAGTTATGGTGCTGTTTTGTGTAATGCTGAAGTGATATTGAAGTGTGTGGTTGTATATGAAAAGAAAACTTCACATAAAATAGGTTAGCTGCAACAGAGTTGTTAGGGATAGTACTTACTATGGATTTACAGTTGGGTTTTCAAGAGTTTGTTGAAATATTTTTCATGCCAGTGAGAATATTAGAATAGATATGTGTTTAAGGCAGGCATATTTCTCAAGTGTTTAGATTTTTTCAGAAGTTTAATTTGCACTTTCATCTCTTAGTTCCTCTTATTTTTATCCTGCTCAATTTTTTATATTAACATCTGTAGTCCTATACCATCTAGAACATAAGCTCTGCTACACATTACTTCTCTTATGATCAGAGAGGCCTTCACCCGTCCTACTCTTAAACCTCAGAACGTGTACACTACATTACTTACTGGTCTTTCTCTCCTTTACTAAGGGTTATGTTCTTAAGAGAGGTTAATGTAAGTTGAGTACATTTTTACATAGAAGGTGAGTTCCATTCCTTAAGAGTGCCAGAGTCCCTGTCAGATGAAAAAAAAAATTACTTTGTTTTCAGGCATACATTAGTAACAGTTGTATAACAAAACAGTAGTGGATGGTAGGCAGGCACTGACCAAGGAGATATGACCACGTGTGTTTCAGGAAGAATAGTGACTGCAGTGTAGTGAGCGAGCACAGGGGTGGTTGACACATCCTTCCCTGACATCCCAGGTGCTTGTCTTTCATGCCTTATGCACCTAGTCCCTGTTGTGTGATGCTTCATGAACTGGCAGTTCATTTACCATGTCATCATAAAAAGATTATTTATGTAGGCAAACACACAAAAGAATGACCTGTCTTTTCATGAAAAACAAAAAAAAAATTTAAACACAAAAGATGTAAAAAAAAATCAACAACTTTGTACAACAGTAGCAGATAATCACTGTGGCAAGCAAGATCTTTAGTGATCCTTGGATAGCAAAATAAATGAGGTGCATAAAGCACCAAAAAGAAATTAGAAAATTTCTAGTACCGTACAGTACAGTGTAGTAGATAGACAATCCTACGAGAGAGGTCGAAGGGGAAAACTGGAGTGGTAGAGGAAGGGAGCACAGGGAGTAAACAGTACCAGTTCAGGTTTGGGAAGAGTAAGACTGTGTGGAGAATTACTTATGAAGAGGAGGCCAAGAAGCCTTGACAAGCTCTGATATGGATCTGTTGAGATTGAATTACTCGGATGCAGAGGCAGAGGAATAGCTTACTATAGGAAAAGGAAACCTGGAAGCCCCCTTATGTTTTGACACTGATACAGAAAGAGATTGGAGGAGTGAAACAGTGAATGAATGAAGAAATCACCTAATGTCTAAAGTGTTTAGATACTGTGGATAGGATTTGATTGGTACATCATATTTGAAAAAGTTTAGATTTCAGTATATCAAAAAATTTCTGAATCTTCTTAACCTCTTTACTTAATTCAGTTTTAAGGGTGATGCCCCAAAAGGGGTCAATTTCTTGCCAAAAATCGAAATTTATTTGACTAACTGCTACCTTTTCAGTATGAGATATTTTGTAGATCTGGCATTGAAATTCCTTGATGACCATATACAATTTGTGAGAAATGCAGAAAAATGTGAAGAATTTTTTTACCATAAATGATACATGTAATTGCTTAGCAAGGTCAGTAAATGCCAGAATACAAATGAATTCAAACAGCAACGGACCATTAGGTCCCTCCAAGGCTGTTTCTGATACTGAAAAATATCCAGTACTCTCAGATTAGTGTGATAAAAGTTGAAAGGCATACAGATAATTGAAAGAGAAAACCTGCAAGCTATTAATGTGACTAAGGAGGGTCAAATAATGTTTGTTATGGACTTAAGCAAAATCTTAGTCAAATCTGTTCTTAAAAGTATTTTTAGTACTGCTGTCAACATGTAGTTGGTAGATCATTTGACATGTAAGCAACGTTGTAGAAAGAAAAGTACTTTCCCTCATTTGAGGTAAAATGTTAGCCCATGAGTTTGTATCCATTACTACAAGGGAAATTGGATGAATCAAAATTTAAGTAGCTTGCTAGAATCAGATTATCAGAACCTTTGAGGGTTTTGAATCCCTGTATGAGGTCACCTCTTTCCTAAGCTAAATAGATTTATGTCATTTAGTCAGCTTTCATGAGATTTGTTTCTCAAACTAAGAAGCATCCTGATTTCTCACTGCTGTACACTCTCCTTTTTCTATGTCTTATTTATTTATTTATTATACTTGATTGCATGCATGCATGTGGCATGAGAAAGGTTAGGAGGTGCGCAGATTAGAAAGGGTAGTGAGTGATGGCATGAGGCAGTATAGTCACTAGTGAAAGAGAAAAGAGAGGCATTTTGATAATACTTACAAGGAAGAATTGCAAATAATTGGAAGATGGATAAGAGATGAATAAGAACAGGAGGTCAAGAGGAAAGTGCAGGGGTGGAAAAAGATGGCCACAAGAGTTGGGGTGAAAGAGCATCATTAATCTTTAGGGAAAATAAAAAGATGATTTGGAAGGAGGTAAATAATGTGCGAAAGACAAAAGAACAAATGGTAACATTGTTGAAGGGGTCAAGGGATAAGGTGATAACAGGTTGCAGTGGAGTAAGGAGGAGATGGAGTGAGTATTTTGATGGTTTGTTGAATGTGTTTGATGATTGAGTGGCAGATGTGGGATGATTAGGGTGAGTTGATATGTGAAGTGAGAGAGTTAGGGAGAGTGGTTTGGTGGAGAGAGAAGAGGTGGTGAAAGCATTGCTGAAGATGAAATCTAGCAAGGCAGCAGGATTGGATGGTATTGCAGTTGAATTTATTAAAAAAGGTGGTGACTGTGGTTGGTAAGGATATTTAGTGTATATATGGATCATGATGAAGTGCCTAAGGATTGGCAGAATGCATGTGTAGTGCCATTGTATAAAGGCAAATGGGGTAAAGGTGAGTGTTCAAACTACAGAGGCATAAGTTTGTTGAGTATATCTGGAAAATTGTATGGGAGGGTATTGATTGAGAGGGTGAAGGCATGTATAGAGCATCAGATTGGGGAGGAGGAGTGTGGTTTCAGAAGTGTTAGGGTATGTATGGATCAGGTATTTGCATTGAAGAATGTGTGTGAGAAATACTTGGAAAAACAGATGGATTTGTATGTGGCATTTATGGATCTGGGGAAGGCATTTGATAGGGTTGATAGAAAAGCTTTGTGGAAGGTCTTGATATATGTGGTGTGGGAGGTAAGTCACTAAAAGCAGTGATAAGATTTTAGGGAAGGTTTAAGACATATATACACGTAGGAAGAGAAAAGAGTGATTGGTTCCCAGTGAAGGTCAGTCTACAGCATGGGTGTGTGATGTTAACATGGTTGCTTAATTTGTATATAGATAGGTTGGTTAAGGAGGTAAATGCAAGAGTTTTGGAGAGAGGGGTAAGTATGCAGTCTGTTGGGGATGAGAGGGTCTGGGAAGTGATTCAGTTGTTGTTTGCCGATGATACAGCATTGGTGACTGATTTGAGTGAGAAACTGCAGAAATTGGTGACAGTTTAGAAAAGTGTGTGAAAGGAGATAGTTAAGGGTAGATGTGAATAAGAGCAAGATTATTAGGCTCAGCAGAGTTGAGGGGGAAGTTAGTTGGAATGTAAGTTTGAATGGAGAAAAATTGGAGGAAGTGAAGTGTTTTAGATATCTAGGATTGGACTTGACAGCATATGGAACCATGGAAGTGAAAGTGAGTCTTAAGGTGGGGAAGAGGGCGAAGGTTTTGGGGTGATGAAGAATGCGTGGAGAGAGAGGACATTATCTCAGAGAGCAAAAATGGGTATACATGAAGGAATAGTGGTTCTAGCAATTTCATATGGTTGGAAAGCATGGGCTATAGATAGGGTTGTATCGAGGAGGGTGGATGTGTTGGAAATTAAATGTTTGAGGACATTATGTGGTATGAGGTTGTTTGATCAGGAGTAATGAAAGATTAAGAGAGATGTTTGGTAATGAAATGAGTGTAGTTGATAGAGCAGAATAGGGTGTGTTGAACTTTTATCCTCTCCCCCAACCTGTGACTCAATTTCGCTTCCATAGGTTCCATCCTCTGCCAAATCCACTCCCAGATATCGAAAACACTTCACTTCCTCCAGTTTTTCTCCATTCAAACTTACCTCCCAATTTACTTGTCCCTCAACCCTACTCTCCTAATAACCTTCCTCTTATTCACATTTACTTGAAGTTTTCTTCTTTCACACTCTTTACCAAACCAGCTTCTGCAGTTTCTCACCTGAATCAGCCACCAGCACTGTATCATCAGTGTACAACAACTGATTCACTTCCCAATCCCTCTTATCCACAAGAGACTGCATACTTGCCCCTCTCTCCAAAACTCTTGCATTCACCTCCCTAACAACCCTGTCCATAAACAAATTAAACAACCATGAAGGCATCACGCACCCCTGCCACAAACCTACATTCAGTGAGAACCAATAACTTTCCTCTCTTCCTACTCATACACATGCCTTGCATCCTCAATAAAAACCTTTCACTGCTTCCAGCAACTTACTTCCCTCACCATATACTCTTAATATCTTCCAGAATGCATCTCTATGAACTCTATCATATGAATTCTCCAGATCCATACAAATCCATTTGTTTTTCTAGGTATTTGTCACGTACATTCTTCAAATGTATACAAGAGACATGGCGAATAGTATGAGAGGAAGAAAAAAAAAAGAAAAAGCTTTTGAGCACTCAGGGCCTGAACAAGCAGGAAGGTGAAAGGCATGCAGGGAATAGAGTGAATTGGAACAGTGTGGTATACTGGGGTCGACATGCTGTCAGTGGATTGAACCAGGGCATATGAAGCATTTAGGGTTAACCATGGAAAGTTTTGTGGGGCTTGGATGTGGAAAGGGAACTGTGGTTTTGGTGCATTATACATGACAGTTAGAGACTGAGTGTGAACGAATGTGCCCTTTATTGTCTTTTCCTAGCGCTACCTGGTGCGCATGTGGGGGGAGGGGGTTGTCATTTCATGTGTGGTGGGGTGGCGATGGGAATGAATGAAGGCAGCAAGTATGAATTATGTACATGTGTAAATATGGATAGGTCTGTGTATGTATATATATGTATACATTGAAATGTATAGGTATGTATATTTGCGTGTGTGGACGTGTCTGTATATGCATGTGTATTTAGGTGGGTTGGGCCATTCTTTCTTCTGTTTCCTTGCGCTACCTCACTAACGTGGGAGACAGCAACAAAGTATAAGAAAAAAAATGAAAAAGTAATATTCTTTTTTTTTCTTTTAAACTATTCGCCATTTCCCGCGTTAGCGAGGTAGCGTTAGGAACAGAGGACTGGGCCTTTTTTGGAATATCCTCACCTGGCCCCCTCTGTTCCTTCTTTTGGAAAAAAAAAAAATATATATATATATATATTATCCCTGGGGATAGGGGAGAAAGAATACTTCCCACGTATTCCCTGCATGTCGTAGAAGGCGACTAAAAGGGGAGGGAGCGGGGGGCTGGAAATCCTCCCCTCTCGTTTTTTTTTTAATTTTCCAAAAGAAGGAACAGAGAATTGGGCCAGGTGAGGGTATTCCCTCAAGGCCCAGTCCTCTGTTCTTAACGCTACCTCGCTAATGCCGGAAATGGTGAATAGTTTGAAAGAAAGAAAGAAAATATATATATATATATATATATATATATATATATATATATATATATAAATGGATTTGTATGTAGCATTTATGGATCTGGAGAAGGCATATGATAGAGTTGATAGAGATGCTCTGTGGAAGGTATTAAGAATATATGGTGTGGGAGGCAAGTTGTTAGAAGCAGTGAAAAGTTTTTATCGAGGATGTAAGGCATGTGTACGTGTAGGAAGAGAGGAAAGTGATTGGTTCTCAGTGAATGCAGGTTTGCGGCAGGGGTGTGTGATGCCTCCATGGTTGTTTGATTTGTTTATGGATGGGGTTGTTAGGGAGGTGAATGCAAGAGTTTTGGAAAGAGGGGCAAGTATGAAGTCTGTTGGGGATGAGAGAGCTTGGGAAGTGAGTCAGTTGTTGTTCGCTGATGATACAGCGCTGGTGGCTGATTCATGTGAGAAACTGCAGAAGCTGGTGACTGAGTTTGGTAAAGTGTGTGAAAGAAGAAAGTTAAGAGTAAATGTGAATAAGAGCAAGGTTATTAGGTACAGTAGGGTTGAGGGTCAAGTCAATTGGGAGGTGAGTTTGAATGGAGAAAAACTGGAGGAAGTGAAGTGTTTTAGATATCTGGGAGTGGATCTGGCAGCGGATGGAACCATGGAAGCGGAAGTGGATCATAGGGTGGGGGAGGGGGCGAAAATTCTGGGAGCCTTGAAGAATGTGTGGAAGTCGAGAACATTATCTCGGAAAGCAAAAATGGGTATGTTTGAAGGAATAGTGGTTCCAACAATGTTGTATGGTTGCGAGGTGTGGGCTATGGATAGAGTTGTGCGCAGGAGGATGGATGTGCTGGAAATGAGATGTTTGAGGACAATGTGTGGTGTGAGGTGGTTTGATCGAGTAAGTAACGTAAGGGTAAGAGAGATGTGTGGAAATAAAAAGAGCGTGGTTGAGAGAGCAGAAGAGGGTGTTTTGAAATGGTTTGGGCACATGGAGAGAATGAGTGAGGAAAGATTGACCAAGAGGATATATGTGTCGGAGGTGGAGGGAACAAGGAGAAGAGGGAGACCAAATTGGAGGTGGAAAGATGGAGTGAAAGAGATTTTGTGTGATCGGGGCCTGAACATGCAGGAGGGTGAAAGGAGGGCAAGGAACAGAGTGAATTGGAGCGATGTGGTATACCGGGGTTGATGTGCTGTCAGTGGATTGAATCAAGGCATGTGAAGCGTCTAGGGTAAACCATGGAAAGCTGTGTAGGTATGTATATTTGCGTGTGTGGACGTATGTATATACATATGTATGGGGGGGGGGGGTTGGGCCATTTCTTTCGTCTGTTTCCTTGCGCTACCTCGCAAACGCGGGAGACAGCAACAAAGTATAATAAAATATAAATAAATATATTTTTCTTTCTTCTTTCAAACTATTTGCCATTTCCCGCATTAGCGAGGTAGCGTTAAGAACAGAGGACTGTTCCTTTGAGGGAACACCCTCACCTGGCCCAATTCTCTGTTCCTTCTTTTGGAAAATTAAAAAAAAACGAGAGGGGAGGATTTCCAGCCCCCCGCTCCCTCCACTTTTAGTCGCCTTCTACGACACGCAGGGAATACGTGGGAAGTATTCTTTCTCCCCTATCCCCAGGGAAAATATATATATATATAGATATATATATATATTCTCAGTGAATGTAGGTTTGTGGCAGGGGTGTGTGATGTCTCCATGGTTGTTTAATTTGTTTATGGATGGGGTTGTTAGGGAGGTGAATGCAAGAGTTTTGGAAAGAGGGGCAAGTATGAAGTCTGTTGGGGATGAGAGAGCTTGGGAAGTGAGTCAGTTGCTGTTCGCTGATGATACAGCGCTGGTGGCTGATTCATTTGAGAAACTGCAGAAGCTGGTGACTGAGTTTGGTAAAGTGTGTGAAAGAAGAAAGTTAAGAGTAAATGTGAATAAGAGCAAGGTTATTAGGTACAGTAGGGTTAAGGGTCAAGTCAATTGGGAGGTGAGTTTGAATGGAAAAAAACTGGAGGAAGTGAAGTGTTTTAGATATCTGGGAGTGGATCTGGCAGCGGATGGAACCATGGAAGCGGAAGTGGATCATAGGGTGGGGGAGGGGGCGAAAGTTCTGGGAGCATTGAAGAATATGTGGAAGTCGAGAACATTATCTCGGAAAGCAAAAATGGGTATGTTTGAAGGAATAGTGGTTCCAACAATGTTGTATGGTTGCGAGGCGTGGGCTATGGATAGAGTTGTGCACAGGAGGATGGATGTGCTGGAAATGAGATGTTTGAGGACAGTGTGTGGTGTGAGGTGGTTTGATCGAGTAAGTAACGTAAGGGTAAGAGAGATGTGTGGAAATAAAAAGAGCATGGTTGAGAGAGCAGAAGAGGGTGTTTTGAAATGGTTTGGGCACATGGAGAGAATGAGTGAGGAAAGATTGACCAAGAGGATATATGTGTCGGAGGTGGAGGGAACGAGGAGAAGAGGGAGACCAAATTGGAGGTGGAAAGATGGAGTGAAAAAGATTTTGTGTGATCGGGGCCTGAACATGCGGGAGGGTGAAAGGAGGGCAAGGAATAGAGTGAATTGGAGCGATGTGGTATACCGGGGTTGACGTGCTGTCAGTGGATTGAATCAGGGCATGTGAAGCGTCTGGGGTAAACCATGGAAAGCTGTGTAGGTATGTATATTTGCGTGTGTGGACGTATGTATATACATGTGTATGGGGGTGGGTTGGGCCATTTCTTTCGTCTGTTTCCTTGCGCTACCTCGCAAACGCAGGAGACAGCAACAAAGCAAAAAAAAAAAAAAAAAGAAGAAGAGTGGGAGGTGGGTTGATTAGAAAGGGTAGTGAGTGGTGGGATGAAGAAGTAAGATTATTAGTGAAAGAGAAGAGAGAGGCATTTGGACGATTTTTGCAGGGAAAAAATGCAATTGAGTGGGAGATGTATAAAAGAAAGAGACAGGAGGTCAAGAGAAAGGTGCAAGAGGTGAAAAAGAGGGCAAATGAGAGCTGGGGTGAGAGAGTATCATTAAATTTTAGGGAGAATGAAAAGATGTTTTGGAAGGAGGTAAATAAAGTGCATAAGACAAGGGAGCAAATGGGAACTTCAGTGAAGGGCGCAAATGGGGAGGTGATAACAAGTAGTGGTGATGTGAGAAGGAGATGGAGTGAGTATTTTGAAGGTTTGTTGAATGTGTTTGATGATAGAGTGGCAGATATAGGGTGTTTTGGTCGAGGTGGTGTGCAAAGTGAGAGGGTTAGGGAAAATGATTTGGTAAACAGAGAAGAGGTAGTAAAAGCTTTGCGGAAGATGAAAGCCAGCAAGGCAGCAGGTTTGGATGGTATTGCAGTGGAATTAAAAAAGGGGGTGACTGTATTATTGACTGGTTGGTAAGGTTATTTAATGTATGTATGACTCATGGTGAGGTGCTTGAGGATTGGCAGAATGCGTGCATAGTGCCATTGTACAAAGGCAAAGGGGATAAGAGTGAGTGCTCAAATTTCAGAGGTATAAGTTTGTTGAGTATTCCTGGTAAATTATATGGGAGGGTATTGATTGAGAGGGTGAAGGCATGTACAGAGCATCAGATTGGAGAAGAGCAGTGTAGTTTCAGAAGTGGTAGAGGATGTGTGGATCAGGTGTTTGCTTTGAAGAATGTATGTGAGAAATACTTAGAAAAGCAAATGGATTTGTATGTAGCATTTATGGATCTGGAGAAGGCATATGATAGAGTTGATAGAGATGCTCTGTGGAAGGTATTAAGAATATATGGTGTGGGAGGCAAGTTGTTAGAAGCAGTGAAAAGTTTTTATCGAGGATGTAAGGCATGTGTACGTGTAGGAAGAGAGGAAAGTGATTGGTTCTCGGTGAATGTAGGTTTGCGGCAGGGGTGTGTGATGTCTCCATGGTTGTTTAATTTGTTTATGGATGGGGTTGTTAGGGAGGTGAATGCAAGAGTTTTGGAAATAGGGGCAAGTATGAAGTCTGTTGTGGATGAGAGAGCTTGGGAAGTGAGTCAGTTGTTGTTTGCTGATGATACAGCGCTGGTGGCTGATTCATGTGAGAAACTGCAGAAGCTGGTGACTGAGTTTGGTAAAGTGTGTGAAAGAAGAAAGTTAAGAGTAAATGTGAATAAGAGCAAGATTATTAGGTACAGTAGGGTTGAGGGTCAAGTCAATTGGGAGGTAAGTTTGAATGGAGAAAAACTGGAGGAAGTAAAGTGTTTTAGATATCTGGGAGTGGATCTGGCAGCGGATGGAACCATAGAAGCGGAAGTGGATCATAGGTTGGGGGAGGGGGCGAAAATCCTGGGAGCCTTGAAGAATGTGTGGAAGTCGAGAACATTATCTCGGAAAGCAAAAATGGGTATGTTTGAAGGAATAGTGGTTCCAACAATGTTGTATGGTTGCGAGGTGTGGGTTATGGATAGAGTTGTGCGCAGGAGGGTGGATGTGCTGGAAATGAGATGTTTGAGGACAATGTGTGGTGTGAGGTGGTTTGATCGAGTAAGTGACGTAAGGGTAAGAGAGATGTGTGGAAATATAAAGAGCATGGTTGAGAGAGCAGAAGAGGGTGTTTTGAAATGGTTTGGGCACATGGAGAGAATGAGTGAGGAAAGATTGACCAAGAGGATATATGTGTCGGAGGTGGAGGGAACGAGGAGAAGTGGGAGACCAAATTGGAGGTGGAAAGATGGAGTGAAAAAGATTTTGTGTGATCGGGGCCTGAACATGCGGGAGGGTGAAAGGAGGGCAAGGAATAGAGTGAATTGGATCAATGTGGTATACCGGGGTTGACGTGCTGTCAGTGGATTGAAATCGGGGCATGTGAAGCGTCTGGGGTAAACCATGGAAAGCTGTTTAGGTATGTATATTTGCGTGTGTGGACGTGTATGTATATACATGTGTATGGGGGTGGGTTGGGCCATTTCTTTCGTCTGTTTCCTTACGCTACCTCACAGATGCGGGAGACAGCGACAAAGCAAAAAAAAAAAAATATATATATATATATACATATATTATCCCTGGGGATAGGGGAGCAAGAATACTTCCCACGTATTCCCTGCGTGTCGTAGAAGGCGACTAAAAGGGGAGGGAGCGGGGGGCTGGAAATCCTCCCCTCTCGTTTTTTTTTTAATTTTCCAAAAGAAGGAACAGAGAATTGGGCCAGGTGAGGGTAGTCCCTCAAAGGCTCAGTCCTCTGTTCTTAACGCTACCTCGCTAATGCTGGAAATGGCGAATAGTTTGAAAGAGAAAGAAACATATATTATGTTTATCAGTATTTCAGTTTCTAACAAGATGGATCAAAAGAAAGACCCAAGCACTGGGTGTTCATCCTTCTCAAAGGTTTTGGCTGGGATGTCTGCTTGTGTATGGATGAAAACAAGGTGAGAAGAAAGGAGAGATAGGTAGTATCTTTGAGGTATGGAAAGTGGTTGCTTCATATGAGTTAAACATAGCATATGGGTAACAGGGAATTGTCTTGGGGGTTGTCTCTAGATAATGAGAGAATGACAGCCAGGGAAGGGTTAGTACTAGTGTCAGAGTAGGAGTTGTGGAAGAGTGTAAATGAGTGTAAGGAAGTAAGCTTCAGACTGATTTGGGTAAAAGTGAATGTGGACTGCAAAAGATGGGTGAATTTTGGTGCTTGTTCACCTGGCCACAAGAAGAATGATGAAGAGAGGTGAGCATTTTAGAATGATGAGGAGAGTGAAGTATTTTGGGAGCATCTGGGTGAATGTGTCAGTAGTTTCGATGCAAGAGACTGAGCTTTAGTGATAGCTGATTGAAATGCAAAAGTGAGTGATGTTATAGTTGTGGTTATAATAAGGGGGCATGGGGTATTCAGTAAGGTGAATGGAACTGGTGAACAGCTTGTGGAGATGAGTGCTAAATATAGATTAGCAATTGGGAATACCTGGTTTAAAAGAGGGACTTCATAGATACATGTGGGTGAGTGGGAAAGGTGGTACACAGTCATTATTGGATTGCTGGGTGATAGATGGACATGCAGAAGAAAGACTCTTGGATGTAAAAGTGCTGAGAGGGACAGCTGCGAAATGTTTGATCCATAAATGTTGGAGGCAAGGGTGAAGATTTGTAGAGGTATACGGAAAAGAAAAAATTATGTGGGAAGGATGGTGGAAGTGAGTAAGCCTGAGAAATAGACTTTTGTGAGATATCCATGGAGAAATTGAATGTAGAAGGGCAAAAGGTGAGAGTAAACAAAGCTAAGGGTGTAGGTGAGGATTGTTATGATTGGTGGAATAGTGAAATGAAGTTGCTAGGGAAATGCAAAAGGAAGGAGAGTCATTGTTTGGGAGATGTACAAGAAAAAGTTGCAGGTCATAAGAAGGGTGCAGAGGCTGAAATGGGCAAATAAGAATAGAGATGAGTGAGTATCAGCAGATTTCAGGGAGAATAGGATTTTATAGCAGGAGGTTCAGTAGTGTGAAAAAAAGAATAAAAAAGCAAACACATAGGAACATTGGTGAGTGGGCCAAGTGGAGAAGTGGTAACAGGAAGTGATGAGGTAAAGAGATGGAGTGAACACTTTGAAGGATTGTTGAATGTGTTTGGTGACAGGGTGGCAGATATAGGTTTTTGGGTCAGGAAGGTATGTGAAGTGAGAGCGGCAAGTGATTTGAAGTGAGAAGAAGGGGTGAAAATCTTGTGTAAGATGAAATATGGCAAAGTGGCTGGAGTGGATGATATTGCTGTTGAATGTTTGTAGAAAGAGGGCTACTATGTTGTTGATTGGTTGGTTAGGATTTTCAGTGTATGTATGGATCATAGGAAGGTGCCTGATGATTGGCAGAATGCATGTATAGTATCATTTTATAAAGGCAAAATTGATTGTTCAAACTATAGAGTTATAAGTTTGTTGAATGTACCTTGTACACTTTATGGGAAAGAGGTGATTGAGAGGATGAGTTCTTGTGTAGAGCTTCAGACTGGGAGAAAAGATGTGATATCAGAAGTGGTTAAGGATATGTAGATCATGTGTTTGCATTATAGAATCTGTGAGAAATGCTTAGAAAAAGAGGGCTTTTATGTGGCACTTATGGATCTGGAGAAAGCTTGTGATAGGGTTGATAGCAATGCATTGTAGAAGTCTTATGAACATATGGTATAGTAGGAAAGCTACTAGAAGTAGTGAGAATTTTTGTCGAGGATGTAAGACGTGTGCAAGTAGGAAGAGAGGAGAGTAAGTGGTTTGACATGAAGATTGGTTTGTGGATGGGATGTGTGATGTTACCATGGAAGATTGGTTTGTGGAAGGGATGTGTGATGTTACCATGGCCGTTTAATTTGTTTATCGATAGGGTGGTGAGGGAGGTAAATGGAAGAATTTTGCAGAGTATGCAGTGTTTAGGAGGTGAGGGGGTGCCTAGAAAGTGAGGTGAGTCAGTTGCTGTTTGCCTGATGATGCAGCATTGATGGCAGATTTATTTGAGAAACTCCATAATTTGGAAGTGTGAGAAAGCAGGAGGTTGAAATTGAATGTGACTAAAAGCAAGGTTAGTAGGTGTAACGGTAGAGGGACAGGTTAGTTAGGGTGTGAGTTTGAATGGTGAAAATTAAGAGGAAGTGAAGTGTTTTAGATACCTGGGAGTGGACTAGGCAACAAATAGAAGCATGGAAGTGGATTTGGGTCGTAGGGTGGGTGATGGGTCTGGAAGGTGTGAAGTATGTGAGGAAAGAGAGGTCATTATCTGGGAGCGCAAAAATGGTATGTTTGAAGGAATTGTAGTCCCAGTGATGTTAGTCATGGGCTGTAAATGAGACTGTGCCCGAGGTGGGTGGATGTTTTGGAAATTGAATGTTTGAGGGCAATATATGGTAATAAAAGGGTATGAGGTTTGATGATAATAAAAGAATGGTTGAGAGAGCTGAAAAGGGTGTTGTAAAAGGAGAATGAGTGAGGGAAGGTTGACAAAGAGGAGATATGTGTCAGAAGTGGAAGGGACAAGAAGGGGGACACCTAATTAGAGATGGAATGATGGGAAAGAAATATTTTAAGTGATTGGGACCTGAACATGCAGGAGGGTGAAAGGCATGCTTTGGAACAATGTGACATACAAGGATTTACATGCTGTCTGTGGATTAAAGCAGGGATTGTGAAGTAGTTGGGGGAACCATGGAAAGGTCTGTGGGGCTTGGATTTGGATAGGGGTCTGTGTTTTCAGTGTATTATACTTGACTGCTGGAGAATGCATGTGAGCAAACATGCCCTTTCTTTGTCTGTTCTTGGTGTTACTCCTATTAATGTGGGAAATGGAAGACAAGTTTTAAAAGATAAATATTATTGTATTATTATTTTAGGTATCAATATCATTATTTTATTGTCATTCAGAGAGGTTCAGTGAGTTGTTTGATAAAGGCTTAGGGTATTTAGGTTGGTGCCAAGGAAATGATTGATAATTTTGTTCATTGTAGGATATTTTTTGCATGAAGGTGGTAAAGTGAAAAATGCAAGAGCCATAACTTTCATCAGTCTGTTGTGTTCCAGTAATGTACATAGTCCATTCCTGGGATTTGATGAAAGCTTCTCATGAATGGCTAGCATTCCGGCTTGCACTTCTTCACAGAATACAAACAGTTGGTTTCTCTGAGCAGTGCTATCACACATGTCACTGAATTTCCTGAGGTAAAGGTCAAAAATTTCTTAGATTTCTTTTTTTGTTTAATTACATACAACTTTTGCATTTAGGTAAGGTTTTTTATGTGATCAGATTTAACAGATAATGATATGGGCCTTCAAATTCACCTGTGATTATCTGCACCTTAATATGAACCAACAACACATAATGAAGCTTTTTTTTTTGTGTCCAAGCGTGACAGCTGCCAAGGTGTAGCTAAGGAAAGCCATTCATCATGTTTTGCTTGATGTAACAAAACCAGGAAAAGATATTATCTTTCATTTTACATACATACGGATGGATTTGAGGACAACAGAATACCTATTGTTAAGAAAAGTTGGATATGCAGTATTGTGTCTTTAAGAGAGCAAGTAATTATTTCCCTATGTGTGCAACTCTTTAACCACGTAATTAGCTGGTGTTATTCATGTGCATCACAATCTTTTCCATTTTTATTAGCTGGACCTAGTGTATATATTCTCATTTCATGCTCTCATCCTCACCATCCTATGTTCAAATGTGATGTAGGTTTGTATATTACTTTGAGTGCTTCTTAGTTTTTCATATTAAGTACGTGAAACTGACATCTCCATTCACAAACCTCCCATCACATACAACATTTCACCATTGTACTCAATAAGAAGTTATTCTCATGCTTCCACAGAAGAATGTTTAAAGATCCGCACATGCTACATGCCTTTTTTTGGTACTTACTTTTGTGATCCTGGCTTTTCTTCTCATCAGCCATTTAGCCCATTGCATGTGGCATTCTTCTGAAATGATGCTTAGTCTGAAAAAATGAGAAGAATTTTTCTAACAGTTCCTTTGGAGGCCTTAACAGTATGAGCCCTAATGTAAGGGGATTCACACTAGGAGTAAGAACAAGAGTTTTGTTGATGGCAGCAGCACTGATTTATACTCCAGAAGAGTGCCAACCTTGGGTCATGTATCAGTCACTCAGGCCTCAGTTGTTTTTGGTAGAGAAGTAGCTTTCACAACTTGGGTCTAAGGGTATGGGATAGTCTAGTTCATGGAAACTTTTGTTCTCTCAGAACCAGGTTGTTAGGAGCATCCTTTGGACAAAGATCATCCTACCCCTGGAGATGGTGGGTGGGTTGAGTCTTTGGCCCTTGATATCTGGCAAGTCCCACACCTCAAATGATGTAGCGCCATGATGCTTAGGGAGTCACAAGCCTTCCCAAGGGCTCAAATTTAGGTACATATGGTTCCACTTAATGTTAGTGATACATTTCCAGAAATCACAAAGGAGACTCCAATTAGTGGATATTTTATTAAAGGAGACACCAGTTAGTTGATATTTTATTGTAGGATTCACTGGATAAAAGAGATTACATTCCTGGGGAGATTTATCAACCAAAATTTCATGAAAAAATTGTGTTTGAAAAGAAACTTACAACACTTACAACACAGTTCACATACATTAAGTAGTATCAATCTAAACAACTGAACAAAAGATGTTACTGGTCTGTACCTGTTCTTGTTTATGATGTGAGTGAAAGGTCACCTTCACCAAGGTTGTATCAAAGGAGCACAGTCTCATTTGAAGAGCTTCTAACTCCTAGGGAGTCCAACCCATCCCCTTTTATTTTCTTTGGCACTGTCTTAAAGCTGCAGAAACACCTGGAGAAGGGGTCCTTGAAGTTATATGATCTTGATGAAATTAATGACTAAGCAGAAAATAAAGAATAGAATATTGTACATACATTCAGTATATATGTTATCCAGCACTGTAACTTATAAAAGATGGGGTTATGTTCCTGAGTCCCCCCCCCTCCCTCCCTCATCTTCCTGGCAAATGAATTGATTGATATCAGAGGTGATGCATAGAAGAAGGAGGCCCATGAAGAGAAAAGGAAAGTAATCTTTTTGACAGAGGTGGGAGCCAATGTTCATTTTACTCTAGTCAATTTGCTTGCTTCAGCCAGACCCAAGACTGAATCAACATTTTTGATCTTGCTACTCTTGAGATTGTTGAAAGTTACAAATTTGGCACAAGATATAGAGGGAAAGATGAATCAGTAAGTTGCTTTTACTAATTATGGACAGTTTTTGAACTGAGCTCTAGAGACAGGTTTCTGATAGATCTGAATTATGAAGAAATACAGATTAAGTTAATGAACACCTCTGATTTAACTTTTGGAAAGGTATGTTAGATAGTTACAAGCATGGAACTAGAAGAGAAAAACACCAGAGAATTTGTTCCAAAAACCAGTAGAGAATCAGTTGTCAGTAATAGCTCATTGTGTAAAGTAACTGTAGCTAGAGAGAAGACTTATGCCACAAAACAAGGAACACAAGCTGATTTAAATTGTAAGAGATGCTTAGGAAAACATGAAAGCTATGATTGTAAGTTCAAAAATTCAAGAAATTGCAATTGCCAGCATATTGGACATATTGCTTCTGCATGTACAGCCCTTGCCAGGAGCAGTAAAGGTAGATTAAATATAATTGAAGGTGCTGAGAAGGAAATGGAAAACAGTATTAAAGAGAGCGTAAGTAACTCTGAATCTGAGAATGATGAGAATGCCCATGTGTTTGCTTTTTACACTAGTCATGAAGGAAAAGTTAGACATAGTTATAATGTGGACTTGTTCATTAATGATACACCAGTAACCATGGAAGTAGGCACTGCAGCTGATTTCTCTATAATGAGTAAAGATATGTATTTATTTATTTATTTTGCTTTGTCGCTGTCTCCCGCGTTAGCGAGGTAGCGCAAGGAAACTGACAAAAGAATGGCCCAACCCATCCACATACACATGTATATACAAACGTGTCCACACATATAAATATACATACCTATACATCTCAGCGTATACATATATATACACACACAGACATATACGTATATTCACATTTACATAATTCATACTGTCTGCCTTTATTCATTCCCATCGCCACCCCACCACACATGAAATAACAACCCCCTCCCCTGCACTGTGCACAAGGTAGTGCTAGGAAAAGACAACAAAGGCCACTTTCGTTCACACTCAGTCTCTCGCTGTCCTGTAGTAATGCACCGAAACCACAGCTCCCTTTCCACATCCAGGCCCCACAGAACTTTCCATGGTTTACCCCAGACTCTTCACATGCCCTGGTTCAATCCATTGACAGCATGTCGACCCCAGTATACCAGATCATTCCAATTCACTCTATTCCTTGCATGCCTTTCACCCTCCTGCATGTTCAGGCCCTGATCACTCAAAATCTTTTTCACTCCATCTTTCCACCTCCAGTTTGGTCTTCCACCTCTCCTCGTTCCCTCCACCTCTGACACATATGTCCTCTTGGTCAATCTTTCCTCACTCATTCTCTCCATGTGACCAAACTATTTCAAAACACCCTCTTCTGCTCTCTCAACCACACTCTTTTTATTACCATACATCTCTCTTACCCTTCATTACTTAATCAAACCACCTCACACCACATAATATCCTCAAACATCTCATTTCCAGCACATCCACCCTCCTCTGCACAACTCTATCCATAGCCCATGCCTCGCAACTATATAACATTGTTGGAACCACTATTCCTTCAAACATACCCATTTTTGCTTTCTGAGATAATGTTCTCGACTTCCACACATTTTTCAGCGCTCCCAGAAATTTCGCCTCCTCCCCCACCCTATGATTCACTTCCGCTTCCATGGTTCCATCCGCTGCCAAATCCACTACCAGATATCTAAAACACTTCACTTCCTCCAGTTTTTCTTCATTCAGACTTACCTCCCAATTGACTTGTCCCTCAACCCTACTGTACCTAATAACCTTGCTCTTATTTGCATTTAGTCTCAGCTTTCTTCTTTCACACACTTTACCAAACTCAGTCACCGGCTTCTGCAGTTTCTCACACGAATCAGCCACCAGCGCTGTATCATCAGCGAACAACAACTGACTCACTTCCCAAGCTCTCTCATCCACAACAGACTGCATACTTGCCCCTCTTTCCAAAACTCTTGCATTCACCTCCCTAACAACCCCATCCATAAACAAATTAAACAACCATGGAGACATCACACACCCCTGCCGCAAACCTACATTCACTGAGAACCAATCACTTTCCTCTCTTCCTACACGTACATGTTCCTTACATCCTTGATAAAAACTTTTCACTGCTTCTAACAACTTGCCTCCCACACCATATATTCCTAATACCTTCCACAGAGCACCTCTATCAACTCTTATCATATATCTTCTCCAGATCCATAGATGCTACATACAAATCCATTTGCTTTTCTAAGTATGTATGTCAATGGAAAGAGGGGCAAGTATGAAGTCAGTTGGGGATGAGAGAGCTTGGGAAGTGAGTCAGTTGTTGTTCGCTGATGATACAGCGCTGGTGGCTGATTCATGTGAGAAACTGCAGAAGCTGGTGACTGAGTTTGGTAAAGTGTGTGGAAGAAGAAAGTTAAGAGTAAATGTGAATAAGAGCAAGGTTATTAGGTACAGTAGGGTTGAGGGTCAAGTCAATTGGGAGGTGAGTTTGAATGGAGAAAAACTGGAGGAAGTGAAGTGTTTTAGATATCTGGGAGTGGATCTGGCAGCAGATGGAACCATGGAAGCGGAAGTGGATCATAGGATGGGGGAGGGGGCGAAAATTCTGGGGGCCTTGAAGAATGTGTGGAAGTCGAGAACATTATCTTGGAAAGCAAAAATGGGTATGTTTGAAGGAATAGTGGTTCCAACAATGTTGTATGGTTGCGAGGCGTGGGCTATGGATAGAGTTGTGCACAGGAGGATGGATGTGCTGGAAATGAGATGTTTGAGGACAATGTGTGGTGTGAGGTGGTTTGATCGAGTGAGTAACGTAAGGGTAAGAGAGATATGTGGAAATAAAAAGAGCGTGGTTGAGAGAGCAGAAGAGGGTGTTTTGAAGTGGTTTGGGCACATGGAGAGAATGAGTGAGGAAAGATTGACCAAGAGGATATATGTGTCGGAGGTGGAGGGAACGAGGAGAAGAGGGAGACCAAATGGGAGGTGGAAAGATGGAGTGAAAAAGATTTTGTGTGATCGGGGCCTGAACATGCAGGAGGGTGAAAGGAGGGCAAGGAATAGAGTGAATTGGAGCGATGTGGTATACCGGGGTTGACGTGCTGTCAGTGGATTGAATCAAGGCATGTGAAGCGTCTGGGGTAAACCATGGAAAGCTGTGTAGGTATGTATATTTGCGTGTGTGGACGTATGTATATACATGTGTATGGGGGGGGTTGGGCCATTTCTTTCGTCTGTTTCCTTGCGCTACCTCGCAAACGCGGGAGACAGCGACAAAGTATAATAAAAAAAAAAAAAAAAAAATTCTTCAAAGCAAACACCTGATCCACACATACTCTACCACTTTTGAAACCACACTGCTCTTCCCCAATCTGATGCTCTGTACATGCCTTCACCCTCTCAGTCAATACCCTCCCATATAATTTACCAGGAACACTCAACAAACTTATACCTCTGTAATTTGAGCAATCACTTTTATCCCCTTTGCCTTTGTACAATGGCACTATGGAAGCTTTGCCTTTGTACAATGGCACTATGGAAGCATTCCGCCAATCCTCAGTCACCTCACTATTAGTCATACATACATTAAATAACCTTACCAACCAGTCAGTAATACAGTCACCCCCTTTTTTAATAAATTCCACTGCAATACCATCCAAACCTGCTGCCTTGCCAGCTTTCATCTTCCGCAAAGCTTTTACTACCTCTTCTCTGTTTACCAAATAATTTTCCCTAGCCCTCTCACTTTGCTCACCACCTCGACCAAAACACCCTATATCTGCCACTCTATCATCAAACACATTCAGCAAACCTTCAAAATACTCACTCCATCTCCTTCTCGCATCACCACTACTTGTTATCACCTCCCCATTTGCCCCCTTCACTGAAGTTCCCATTTGCTCCCTTGTCTTACGCACTTTACCTCCTTCCAAAACATCTTTTTATTCTCCCTAAAAGTAAAGATATGTATGAGATGTTATTTGCACATGTGCCTTTAGATGACTCAGGTGGGTGTTAGGTCGAGAACCCACACGGGAGATATTTTGAAGATGGGAAATGAGTGTAGATAAAGTACAGAAATCAGAATTTGAATATGCCATTAATTGTAGCTAGTTATGCAGATAGACCAACTTTGTTAGGTTAGAGCTGGTTGTGTGAGCTTAAGATGGATTGTAATTAGATATTTAGTGTTTTAGGTCTTGAAGGATTGCTTGAACAATATAAGGTGTTATTTGATAAGGGACAGGATGGTATAAAGGATTTTGAGGCTGTATATCACCATTGACAGAGATGTTACACCCATATATGCTAAGGCTAGACCTGTTCCTTACACATTGAAACGGTGAGGTGGAGAAGGAATTAGACAGACTTGTGAATGAGAAAGTTATTGAGAAAACTGCTAAGAGCAGTTGAGCTGCTCCTATAGTAGTTGTGCCTAAAGCTGATAAATCTGTTAGATTATATGGTGATTGTAAAGTCACCATTACTCAAGCTGTTGAGGATAAGCAATATCCCTTACCTACTTCTCAAGATTTGTTTGCTGCCTGACAGGTGGAACCATTTTCACTAAATTAGACTTGTCCCAGGTATATGCTCAAGTCAGTGTTGATGCTGAAAGTCAAAAGTACTTTGCCATCAACATTCGTAAAGGATTGTATAAGTTCAAAAGGTTGCCTTATAGGGTTAAAAGTGCACCAAATTTATTTCAGTGCATCATGGACAAAATTCTTGTGGGTCTTCCAAATGTGTTGTGTTTTCAGGATGTTCTTATTGTTGACAGTGACATCCAAAATCATGTCAAAACCCTAGCTAAAGTATTTGTAAGATTGCTAGCACACAGTGTCAGGCTCAACAGGAGCAAATGTTCATTTCTAGCTAAAGAAGTAACTTATCTTGTCAAAAAGTGAATGCAGAAGAGCTGAGACTAGTAGAAGATAAAGTAAGAGACAGTAAATTTACCTGCTCCAAAAAAAAGGTCATTGAAATGAAAGCTTTCCTGTGAATGATAGTATTATTCAAGGTTCTTGAGTGGACTTTCAGTAGTTTTGGCCCCTCTGCATGAGTTGTTAAAGAAAGGGACTCCATGGAAATGGAACACTGCCACTTAAGAGGTCTGGTACTAATTAGGTGCTGTTATAAGTCACATAATGGATAATGGTGAAGAAAGACCCACTGCATGTGCCTCAAGAATTCTTACCCAAAGTGAGCAAAACTGCACAAATAGAGAAAGGTTTTGTTTATCATATTTGGAGCAAAGAAATCTCATCATTATTTATTTTTTTTTTTTTTTTATACATTGTCGCTGTCTCCCGCGTTTGCGAGGTAGCGCAAGGAAACAGACGAAAGAAATGGCCCAACCCCCCCCCCCATATACATGTATATACATACGTCCACACACGCAAATATACATACCTACACAGCTTTCCATGGTTTACCCCAGACGCTTCACATGCCTTGATTCAATCCACTGACAGCACGTCAACCCCGGTATACCACATCGCTCCAATTCACTCTATTCCTTGCCCTCCTTTCACCCTCCTGCATGTTCAGGCCCCGATCACACAAAATCTTTTTCACTCCATCTTTCCACCTCCAATTTGGTCTCCCTCTTCTCCTTGCTCCCTCCACCTCCGACACATATATCCTCTTGGTCAATCTTTCCTCACTCATCCTCTCCATGTGCCCAAACCACTTCAAAACACCCTCTTCTGCTCTCTCAACCACGCTCTTTATATTTCCACACATCTCTCTTACCCTTACGTTACTCACTCGATCAAACCACCTCACACCACACATTGTCCTCAAACATCTCATTTCCAGCACATCCATCCTCCTGCGCACAACTCTATCCATAGCCCACGCCTCGCAACCATACAACATTGTTGGAACCACTATTCCTTCAAACATACCCATTTTTGCTTTCCGAGATAATGTTCTCGACTTCCACACATTCTTCAAGGCCCCCAGAATTTTCGCCCCCTCCCGCACCCTATGATCCACTTCCGCTTCCATGGTTCCATCCGCTGCCAGATCCACTCCCAGATATCTAAAACACTTCACTTCCTCCAGTTTTTCTCCATTCAAACTCACCTCCCAATTGACTTGACCCTCAACCCTACTGTACCTAATAACCTTGCTCTTATTCACATTTACTCTTAACTTTCTTCTTCCACACACTTTACCAAACTCAGTCACCAGCTTCTGCAGTTTCTCACATGAATCAGCCACCAGCGCTGTATCATCAGCGAACAACAACTGACTCACTTCCCAAGCTCTCTCATCCCCAACAGACTTCATTCTTGCCCCTCTTTCCAAAACTCTTGCATTTACCTCCCTAACAACCCCATCCATAAACAAATTAAGCAACCATGGAGACATCACACACCCCTGCCGCAAACCTACATTCACTGAGAACCAATCACTTTCCTCTCTTCCTACACGTACACATGCCTTACATCCTCGATAAAAACTTTTCACTGCTTCTAACAACTTTCCTCCCACACCATATATTCTTAATACCTTCCACAGAGCATCTCTATCAACTCTATCATATGCCTTCTCCAGATCCATAAATGCTACATATGGTAGGAAATTTGTCTTAGTAACTGATCACAAGCCTTTCTTTGCAATTTTGGGTCCTAAATCACCTATTCCTACACTTGCTGCATCCATAATGCTGAGATGGGCTGTGATATTATCTGCCTATGACTGTGAGATACAGTACAGATATTCAGAGGATCATTCCAATGCTGATGCTTTGTCCAGGATGCCATGTAGTGGATCAAATGATGGAGGAGAGCCTAGGGTGTATGCTGTAACCATGGTAGCAGATTTTCCAGTCACCTTTAGAGTGATTGCTCATGAAACTAGGAAAGATGTGTTAGGAAGAGTCCTAGAATATACACTAAATGGATGGCCAGAGATTTGTCCATCCTGAGACTTTCAGCCATACCATTTAAGATGTGAATTATCCATAGAACAGGGATGTGTATTGTGGGGTATGAGAGTGTTACTTCCATAGTGTTTTAGAGGGCAGATTTTGAATTAACTGCATTTTGAACATCCAGTTATATGTGCTACAAAAGCATTGGCCGGAAATGGCCTAACTGTCCCTTTCAAAGAGTACACATTGACTTGTGATGAGGGAGCAAACAGATTTTTGGTATTGATTGAGTCATTCAAAGTGGAGCGTTGTTAAGCACATTTATGATACTACTGCTGGCAGTGCCATTGATGAATTAAGATTAATATTTGCTGAACATGGAATACCAGAGGAAAGTAGTATCTGACAGTGGTCCTACATTTCAATCACTAGAGATTAAAAAAAGTTTCTTGAGACTCAACAGTGTAAAGCATGTACTGGCTCCACCCTAATATCCTGCCTCTAATGGTGCAGCTGAGAGATCAGTTAGAATTGTAAATGAAGCACTTTCCAAGCAGGAACTGTTGGAAAATCAATGAAATACAGAAGCAAGTTCCTTACTCAGATAGAGAACCACCCCACATAGTGTGACAAGATGTACTCCTGCAGAGTTAATGATGAAGAGACAATTGAGAACTAGATTAAGTTTAATTGAGCCAAGTCTTTTTGTAGTTGTACTGAAGAAACAAGCTCAACAGAATATGTATCATGACAAGTGTTCCTGTGAAAGAGTGTTTAAGAAACATGGCTAAAGGTTATGGTACTGTACTTGCAAAATGGATAACATGTGTCATCAATAAAGTATGTGGATGTAAGATATATTTAGTGAAATGTGTTAACTCAGTAAGACATTTTCACGTAGATCACATCATTCTTGCACATGATGAGATGAATGTAGCAGCAAAACATGATGACAAACATGATACTGTTGTGGATGATTGTCAAGATGATGAGGTCAAAGATGATATTCTCCAGCATCTGTTCATGGTGTCAACTGACTGTAGTGGTGATATGTCTGTCACTGATTATGCACAGAGTACAAGTAAAACTTCTGTAAAACTTGATAGAGGGAATATTCGTAGAAGATCAAACAGAGTTAGGAAACCTGTAATGAAATTAGACCTTTGATTATCTGAATTGTTAATTGCCTTTCAAAACTGTTTAGTTAGGAAGTTATATTTCTTGTTGTGTTCTATACTCTTCCAATGCCTTATGTAAAACTGTAGGTTTTGTTTATTTAAAATTTGTAGCAACCATGATTTCTAACTTTAAAAAGAAGCGGTGTTATATATATATGCATATTTATATACAGGTTGTACCTTTTAATCCAGCAACCTTGGGTCCTGGCCTTTACTAGACCACAGAAGTTGACCCCTTTAGAGGCCCTCACATGAACCCTTAACATCAGCTTGGCTTTATAAGTTCCTGCAGCATTGCTGTAGCCAAGAATTTTTACCCAATCTTTCGAATCCTTACCCGCAGATGGAGACTCCTCAGTATCTTGGGCAAGGGTTTTTTCATGGCATGCAGTGCCAATACAGGGCAGATTCATCAGTATTGTACACTTGTTCTGGGGCTATAAGAAATTATCTGGACTGTTAATTAGCTCGGCTGCTCTGTAAATAGATTTTGAAGCCTTAGCGCTGCTAACAATGCTGCCCTAGTGGCGGATCCACAAACTATTGGTGGCAGATTCAAAATGTGCCGGACAATGGGAGTTTCTGGACCACAGTGCGCTGGATTAGAGAGGTACAACCTGTACGCCTTTATTGATTTATATATATTATTAGTTATGTGTAAAAGAGAGACTGTGTATGTTAATGTGCTGAGATGGGGCAGCTGAAGGGAAAGGTGAAGATTTGTAGAGGTTTCCAGAAAAGAAGAGAGAATGTTGGGGTGAAGAGAGTGGTGAGAGTAAGTGAGCTTGGAAAGGAGACTTGTGTGAGGAAGTACCAGGAGAGATTGAGTGCAGAATGGAAAAAGGTGAGAGTTGGGGGAGGAATGGGATGTATTTAGGGAAGCAATGATGGCTTGTGTCAAAGATGCATATGGTATGAGAAAGGGGGAAAAAATAAATAAAGAAATAAAATATATGTATATGTATATATATATATATATATATGTATATATATATATATATATATATATATATATATATATATATATATATATATATATATATATATATATATATATTCTTTCTTTTCTTTTAAACTATTCGCCATTTCCTGCGTTAGCGAGGTAGCGTTAGGAACAGAGGACTGGGCCTTTTTTGGAATATCCTCACCTGGCCCCCTCTGTTCCTTCTTTTGGAAAATTAAAAAAAAAAAAAAAAAAAAAAACGAGAGGGGAGGATTTCCAGCCCCCCGCTCCCTCCCCTTTTAGTCGCCTTCTACGACACGCAGGGAGTACGTGGGAAGTATTCTGAATCCCCTATCCCCAGGGATGATATATATTATTTATTTATTTTGCTTTGTCGCTGTCTCCCGCGTTTGCGAGGTAGCGCAAGGAAACAAACGAAAGAAATGGCCCAACTCACCCCCATACACATGTATATACACACACGTCCACACACGCAAATATACATACCTATACATCTCAACGTACACATACATATACACACACAGACACATACATATATACCCATGCACACAATTCACACTGTCTGCCCTTATTCATTCCCATCGCCACCCCGCCACACATGGAATACCATCCCCCTCCCCCCTCATGTGTGCGGGGTAGCCCTAGGAAAAGACAACAAAGGCCTCATTCATTCACACTCATCTCCAGCTGTCATGCAATAATGCCTGAAACCACAGCTCCCTTTCCACATCCAGGCCCCACACAGCTTTCCATGGTTTACCCCAGACACTTCACATGCCCTGATTCAATCCACTGACAGCATGTCAACCCCAGTATACCACATTGATCCAATTCACTCTATTCCTTGCCCGCCTTTCACCCTCCTGCATGTTCAGGCCCCGATCACTCAAAATCTTTTTCACTCCATCTTTCCACCTCCAATTTGGTCTCCCACTTCTCCTCGTTCCCTCCACCTCCGACACATATGTCCTCTTGGTCAATCTTTCCTCACTCATTCTCTCCATGTGCCCAAACCATTTCAAAACACCCTCTTCTGCTCTCTCAACCACGCTCTTTTTATTTCCACACATCTCTCTTACCCTTACATTACTTACTCGATCAAACCACCTCACACCACACATTGTCCTCAAACATCTCATTTCCAGCACATCCATCCTCCTGCGCACAACTCTATCCATAGCCCACGCCTCGCAACCATACAACATTGTTGGAACCACTATTCCTTCAAACATACCCATTTTTGCTTTCCGAGATAATGTTCTCAACTTCCACACATTCTTCAAGGCTCCCAGGATTTTCGCCCCCTCCCCCTCCCTATGATTCACTTCCGCTTCCATGGTTCCATCCGCTGCCAGATCCACTCCCAGATATCTAAAACACTTTACTTCCTCCAGTTTTTCTCCATTCAAACTTACCTCCCAATTGACTTGACCCTCAACCCTACTGTACCTAATAACCTTGCTCTTATTCACATTTACTCTTAACTTTCTTCTTTCACACACTTTACCAAACTCAGTCACCAGCTTCTGCAGTTTCTCACATGAATCAGCCACCAGCGCTGTATCATCAGCGAACAACAACTGACTCACTTCCCAAGCTCTCTCATCCACAACAGACTTCATTCTTGCCCCTCTTTCCAAAACTCTTGCATTCACCTCCCTAACAACCCCATCCATAAACAAATTAAACAACCATGGAGGCATCACACTCCCATGCCGCAAACCTACATTCACTGAGAACCAGTCACTTTCCTCTCTTCCTTCACGTACACATGCCTTACATCCTCGATAAAAACTTTTCACTGCTTCTAACAACTTGCCACCCACACCATATATTCTTAATACCTTCCACAGAGCATCTCTATCAACTCTATCATATGCCTTCTCCAGATCCTCCTACAGAATCCCTGTATCAGTCCACCATAATAAATATTTAAAAAGTTTTTGGGAAAGTATTCTTTGATCTTATTACAAGAAAGAATCTGTTTACTCAAAAAGTAATGTATTGGCATGCTGAAAAAAAAGAACTTCCAAAGAAACTGTAATAGTTGAAAACAAGACACCAAAGTCTGGATCTTCATGAAAAATATAGAAAATGCACGTGAACAGCCTGGCTTCTGGAGAGATAAAGACACCTGCTTGAGAACACCCATGTGTCTCTCATGAGGGTCTCTCCCCAACCCACTATGTCATAGCTTTTAGGCTAATATCTCATCAACTATGGGGTTTTCCAGAAATGTAACCCTCTACGGTTGGCAAGGGGCCTCTGTATGTATAAGATTTACTATCAGGTGTTTATGGTATCATATAGAAATCATTTACAAATAAAAACATGCACAAAAGTAATGTAAAGACCAAAAACAGTTTAAGTTCCTTAACCCTTGCCTAAGCTGTGGGGCTAGAAGACCTATGAAGTACATTAAGAATCATGATTATCATACTACTACCTGCACATGACTCATTCACCTTAGAGGCACCAAATTTTGGGCTGAACAAAAATATGTGAGCATCTTTTAAATCCATGCTGAATGTCCTTTTTTTTATTGAAATGTCTAGTGGATGTTCTATTAGGAGGTCAACTGAATACTTCATGACTTGAATGTTTAGCTAGGACAAATTTGAAGTCATTCTTTTTTCTGTTTGATTCCTTTTGAGTTGGGAAAATAAGATGTTTAAACTAGGTCTCATCACAGGCTCTAAGACATCCATGCTTATCAACTGCCTGATGTATCCCTGTACAAGCTGTAATAGGATTTTTCTTCAATATTCCTTAACTGGGGTAGCAATCGATTGTAACTCCATCCCATAGCTCTATTTCCATTAGATATGCCGACCTATCAAGTTTCACCAAGCCTATAAAGTTTTAAAACTGAATCTTAACCGGCAAGTAAATATTCTAAGGAAAAACTGTTTGAAGACCCAGCTTGTTTGCCTCAAATGGGAACAAATACCTGACATTAACATAGAATAAAAAAGCTCTTACTTCTCAGAAGAGTAACAAGAAATGGCAAAACCCACTAGAACTGTTTATACAGCCAGAAGTGACAACTTGCTGCACCTTCCATCCAAGACAGGACTGAAAAGAACAATTTCTTGACAATGACGGTTCTAGGTCTAACTCAACTTAACTCCAAAATGACTTCAAGGGAATAATAGGCCATAAGCTCTGAAGCATCACAGCTCGAACTATATTGTTGCTCAGCATGAAAATAAAGTCTCAATGAAGCATAAGGAAACAGACGAGGAATGACCCAACCCACCCACATACACATGTATATACATAAACACCCACACACGCAACCTATACATACATACATATACATTTCACCGTATATACACATGTACATACACAGACATATACATACATACAAATGTACATATTCATACTTACTGCCTTCATCCATTCCCATCAACACTCTGCCACACACAAAATAGCATCCCCCCCTGCTTCCAGCGAGGTAGTGCCAGGAACAGACAAAAAAGGCCACATTTGTTCACACTCAATCTCTAGCTGTCATGTGTAATGCACCAAAACCACAGCTCTCTTTCCACATCCAGGCCCCACAGACCTTTCCATGGTCTATCCCAGATGCTTCACATGCCCTGGTTCAATTCAATGACAGCACGTCCACCCCAGTATACCACATCATTCCAATTCACTCTATTCCTTGCACACCTTTCACCCTCCTGTGTGTTCAGGCCCCGATCACTCAGAATCTTTTTCACTCCATCTTTCCACAACCAATTTGGCCTCCTGCTTCTCCCTCTTCCCTCCATCTCTGACACATATATCCTCTTTGTCAATCTTTCCTCACTCATTCTCTCCATGTGTCCAAACCATTTGCTATAACCTAGTCTTGTACATCAAAGCTGCTAACACACTCACTCAGCTGCTCCCAAAACACTTGCCTCTCATGAACTTTCCTCTCATGACCAGGGGCATAGGCACTAATAATCACTCATCTCTCTCCATCCACTTTCAGTTTTACCCATATCAATCTATAGTTTACTTTCTTACACTCTATCACATACTCCCACCACTCCTGCTTCAGGAGTGCTACTCATCTTGTTCTCTCACCAACCCATGACTTTACTCCCAAGACATTCCCAAACCACTCTTCCCCTTTACCCTTGAGCTTCATTTCACTCAAAGCCAAAGCATCCAGGGTACCTTCCTCAAACATACTACCTATCTCTCCTTTTTTCTTGAGAAATCTTGGTTACATCCACACAAATTTAGACACCCCAATCTGAGCCTTTGAGGAGGATGAGCACTCCCCGCATAATTCCTTCTTCTGTTTCCCCTTTTAGAAAGTTAAATACAAGGAGGGGAGGGTTGCCTGCCTCCTGCCCCACCCACTTTAGTCACCTTCTATGAAACGCAGGGAATACGTGAGAAGTATTCTTTCTTCCCTATCCCAAGGATAACTAACATATTTATATAGCTATATTTCCCGCATCAGCGAGGTAGTGCCAGGAAACAGACAAAGAATGGCCCAAGCACTCATACACACACACACACACATATATATAATTTTTTTTTTTTTTTTTTGTCGCTGTTTCCCACGTTTGCGAGGTAGCGCAAGGAAACAGACGAAAGAAATGGCCCAACCCACCCCCATACACATGTATATACATACGTCCACACATGCAAATATACATACCTACACAGCTTTCCATTGTTTACCCCAGTCGCTTCACATGCCCTGATTCAATCCACTGACAGCACGTCAACCCCGGTATACCACATCGATCCAATGCACTCTATTCCTTGCCCGCCTTTCACCCTCCTGCATGTTCAGGCCCCGATCACACAAAATCTTTTTCACTCCATCTTTCCACCTCCAATTTAGTCTCCCACTTCTCCTCGTTCCCTCCACCTCTGACACATATATCCTCTTGGTCAGTCTTTCCTCACTCATTCTCTCCATGTGCCCAAACCTTTTCAAAACACCCTCTTCTGCTCTCTCAACCACGCTCTTTTCATTTCCACACATCTCTCTTACACTTACGTTACTTACTCGATCAAACCACCTCACACCACACATTGTCCTCAAACATCTCATTTCCAGCACATCCATCCTCCTGCGCACAACTCTATCCATAGCCCACGCCTCGCAACCATACAACATTGTTGGAACCACTATTCCTTCAAACATACCCATTTTTGCTTTCCGAGATAATGTTCTCGACTTCCACACATTCTTCAAGGCTCCCAGGATTTTCGCCCCCTCCCCCACACTTTGATCCACTTCCGCTTCCATGGTTCCATCCGCTGCCAGATCCACTCCCAGATACCTAAAACACTTTACTTCCTTCAGTTTTTCTCCATTCAAACTTACCTCCCAATTGACTTGACCCTCAACCCTACTGTACCTAATAACCTTGCTCTTTTTCACATTCACTCTTAACTCTCTTCTTTCACACACTTTACCAAACTCAGTCACCAGCTTCTGCAGTTTCTCACATGAATCAGCCACCAGCGCTGTATCATCAGCGAACAACAACTGACTCACTTCCCAAGCTCTCTCATCCCCAACAGACTTCATACTTGCCCCTCTTTCCAAAACTCTTGCATTCACCTCCCTAACAACCCCATCCATAAACAAATTAAACAACCATGGAGACATCACACACCCCTGCCGCAAACCTACATTCACTGAGAACCAATCACTTTCCTCTCTTCCTACACGTACACATGCCTTACATCCTCGATAAAAACTTTTCACTGCTTCTAGCAACGTGCCTCCTTCACCATTTATTCTTAATACCTTCCAAAGAGCATCTCTATCAACTCTATCATATGCCTTCTCCAGATCCATAAATGCTACATACAAATCCATTTGCTTTTCTAAGTATTTCTCACATACATTCTTCAAAGCAAACACCTGATCCACACATCCTCTACCACTTCTGAAACCACACTGCTCTTCCCCAATCTGATGCTCTGTACATGCCTTCACCCTCTCAATCAATACCCTCCCATGATGATAGAGTGGCAGATATAGGGTGTTTTGGTCGAGGTGGTGTGCAAAGTGAGAGGGTTAGGGAAAATTATTTGGTAAACAGAGAAGAGGTAGTAAAAGCTTTGCGGAAGATGAAAGCCGGCAAGGCAGCAGGTTTGGATGGTATTGCAGTGGAATTTATTAAAAAAGGGGGTGACTTTATTATTGACTGGTTGGTAAGGTTATTTAATGTATGTGTGACTCATGGTGAGGTGCCTGAGGATTGGCGGAATGCATGCATAGTGCCATTGTACAAAGGCAAAGGGGATAAGAGTGAGTGCTCAAATTACAGAGGTATAAGTTTGTTGAGTATTCCTGGTAAAATATATATATATATATATATATATATATATATATATATATATATATATATATATATATATATATATATATATATATATATATATATATATATCCCTGGGGATAGGGGAGAAAGAATACTTCCCACGTATTCCCTGCGTGTTGTAGAAGGCGACTAAAAGGGGAGGGAGCGGGGGGCTGGAAATCCTCCCCTCTCACTTTTTTTTTTTTTTTTTTTTTTTTTTTTTCCAAAAGAGGGAACAGAGAAGGGGCCCAGGTGAGGATATTCCCTCAAGGGCCCAGTCCTCTGTTCTCAACGCTACCTCGCTAATGCGGGAAATGGCGAATAGTATGAAAGAAAGATATATATATATATATATATATATTTTTTTTTTTTTTTTTTTTTTTTTTTTTTCAAACTATTCGCCATTTCCCGCGTTAGCGAGGTAGCGTTAAGAACAGAAGACTGGGCCTTTTTTGGAATATCCTCACCTGGCACCCTCTGTTCCTTCTTTTGGAAAATTAAAAAAAAAAAAACGAGAGGGGAGGATTTCCAGCCCCCCGCTCCCTCCCCTTTTAGTCGCCTTCTACGACACGCAGGGAATACGTGGGAAGTATTCTTAATCCCCTATCCCCAGGGATAATATATATATATATATATATATATATTTTTCATACTATTTGCCATTTCCCGCGCTAGCGTTAAGAACAGAGGACTGGGCCTTAGAGGGAATATCCTCACCTGGCCCCCTTCTCTGTTCCTTCTTTTTTTTGGGAGAAAAAAAAACGAGAGGGGAGGATTTCCAGCCCCCACTCCCTTCCCTTTTAGTCGCCTTCTACGACACGCAGGGAATACATGGGAATTATTCTTTCTCCCCTATCCCCAGGGATATATATATATATATATAAGTAATATTTTTTTTTTTTCTCCTGCGTTTGCGAGGTAGCGCAAGGAAACAGACGAAAGAAATGGCCCAACCCACCCCCATACACATGTATATACATACGTCCACACATGCAAATATACATACCTACACAGCTTTCCATGGTTTACCCCAGACGCTTCACATGCCCTGATTCAGTCCACTGACAGCACGTCAACCCCGGTATACCACATCGATCCAATTCATTCTATTCCTTGCCTTCCTTTCACCCTCCTGCATGTTCAGGCCCCGATCACACAAAATCTTTTTCACTCCATCTTTCTACCTCCAATTTGGTCTCCCACTTCTCGTTCCCTCCACCTCCGACACATATATCCTCTTGGTCAATCTTTCCTCACTCATTCTCTCCATGTGCCCAAACCATTTCAAAACACCCTCTTCTGCTCTCTCAACCACGCTCTTTTTATTTACACACATCTCTCTTACCCTTACGTTACTTACTCGATCAAACCACCTCACACTACACATTGTCCTCAAACATCTCATTTCCAGCACATCCATCCTCCTGCGCACAACTCTATCCATAGCCCATGCCTCGCAACCATACAACATTTTTGGAACCACTATTCCTTCAAACAGCCATTTTTGCTTTCCGAGATAATGTTCTCGACTTCCACACATTCTTCAAGGCTCCCAGGATTTTCGCCCCCTCCCCCACCCTATGATCCACTTCCGCTTCCATGGTTCCATCCGCTGCCAGATCCACTCCCAGATATCTAAAACACTTTACTTCCTCCAGTTTTTCTCCATTCAAACTTACCTCCCAATTGACTTGACCCTCAACCCTACTGTACCTAATAACCTTGCTCGTATTCACATTTACTCTTAACTTTCTTCTTTCACACACTTTACCAAACTCAGTCACCAGCTTCTGCAGTTTCTCACATGAATCAGCCACCAGCGCTGTATCATCAGCGAACAATAACTGACTCACTTCCCAAGCTCTCTCATCCCCAACAGACTTCATACTTGCCCCTCTTTCCAAAACTCTTGCATTCACCTCCCTAACAACCCCATCCATAAACAAATTAAGCAACCATGGAGACATCACACACCCCTGCCGCAAACCTACATTCACTGAGAACCAGTCACTTTCCTCTCTTCCTACACGTATACATGCCTTACATCCTCGATAAAAACTTTTCACTGCTTCTAACAACTTGCCTCCCACACCATATATTCTTAATACCTTCCACAGAGCATCTCTATCAACTCTATCATATGCCTTCTCCAGATCCATAAATGCTACATACAAATCCATTTGCTTTTCTAAGTATTTCTCACATACATTCTTCAAAGCAAACACCTAATCCACACATCCTCTACCACTTCTGAAACCACACTGCTCTTCCCCAATCTGATGCTCTGTACATGCCTTCACCCTCTCAATCAATACCCTCCCATATAATTTACCAGGAATACTCAACAAACTTATACCTCTGTAATTTGAGCACTCACTCTTATCCCCTTTGCCTTTGTACAATGGCACTATGCACGCATTCCGCCAATCCTCAGGCACCTCACCATGAGTCATACATACATTAAATAACCTAACCAACCAGTCAATAATACAGTCACCCCCCTTTTTAATAAATTCCACTGCAATACCATCCAAACCTGCTGCCTTGCCGGCTTTCATCTTCCGCAAAGCTTTTACTACCTCTTCTCTGTTTACCAAATCATTTTCCCTAACCCTCTCACTTTGCACACCACCTCGACCAAAACACCCTATATCTGCCACTCTATCATCAAACACATTCAACAAACCTTCAAAATACTCACTCCATCTCCTTCTCACATCACCACTACTTGTTATCACCTCCCCATTTGCGCCCTTCACTGAAGTTCCCATTTGCTTCCTTGTCTTACTCACTTTATTTACCTCCTTCCAGAACATCTTTTTATTCTCCCTAAAATTTAATGATACTCTCTCACCCCAACTCTCATTTGCCCTCTTTTTCACCTCTTGCACCTTTCTCTTGACCTCCTGTCTCTTTCTTTTATACATCTCCCACTCAAGTGCATTTTTTCCCTGCAAAAATCGTCCAAATGCCTCTCTCTTCTCTTTCACTAATACTCTTACCTCTTCATCCCACCACTCACTACCCTTTCTAATCAACCCATCTCCCACTCTTCTCATGCCACAAGCATCTTTTGCGCAATCCATCACTGATTCCCTAAATACATCCCATTCCTCCCCCACTCCCCTTACTTCCATTGTTCTCACCTTTTTCCATTCTGTACTCAGTCTCTCCTGGTACTTCCTCACACAAGTCTCCTTCCCAAGCTCACTTACTCTCACCACCCTCTTCACCCCAACATTCACTCTTCTTTTCTGAAAACCCATACAAATCTTCACCTTAGCCTCCACAAGATAATGATCAGACATCCCTCCAGTTGCACCTCTCAGCACATTAACATCCAAAAGTCTCTCTTTCGCGCGCCTGTCAGTTAACACGTAATCCAATATATATATATATATATATATATATATATATATATATATATATATATATATATATATATATATATATATATATATTTTTTTTGCTTTGTCGCTGTCTCCCGCATTTGCGAGGTAGCGCAAGGAAACAGACGAAAGAAATGGCCCAACCCACCCCCATACACATGTATATACATACACGTCCACACACGCAAATATACATACCTACACAGCTTTCCATGGTTTACCCCAGACGCTTCACATGCCCTGATTCAATCCACTGACAGCACGTCAACCCCAGGTATACCACATCGATCCAATTCACTCTATTCCTTGCCCTCCTTTCACCCTCCTGCATGTTCAGGCCCCGATCACACAAAATCTTTTTCACTCCATCTTTCCACTTCCAATTTGGTCTCCCACTTCTCCTCGTTCCCTCCACCTCCGACACATATATCCTCTTGGTCAATCTTTCCTCCCTCATTCTCTCCATGTGCCCAAACCATTTCAAAACACCCTCTTCTGCTCTCTCAACCACGCTCTTTTTATTTCCACACCTCTCTTACCCTTACGTTACTTACTCGATCAAACCACCTCACACTACACATTGTCCTCAAACATCTCATTTCCAGCACATCCACCCTCCTGCGCACAACTCTATCGATAGCCCACGCCTCGCAACCATACAACATTGTTGGAACCACTATTCCTTCAAACATACCCATTTTTGTTTTCCGAGATAATGTTCTCGACTTCCACACATTCTTCAAGGCTCCCAGGATTTTCGCCCCCTCCCCCACCCTATGATCCACTTCCACTTCCATGGTTCCATCCGCTGCCAGATCCACTCCCAGATATCTAAAACACTTTACTTCCTCTAGTTAAATCATGGATAAGGCATCCATTCTTCAAGGTTCGAGTAGGTATGAGCCCTTAGATAGAAAATCAAGGCCGTTACTATCACCAGGGTGTAGAATCATATTTCTGATGGAAATTACTGTGGCTGTCTGTTACCAGATAAACAGAGGGGCATACAGATTCCTCCTGTTTCTAGGTTAGAGGAAAAATTGGCAATGTCGGAGGACACTTTTTTCTCCAGGCTCATTATCTTCAAGGAGTATGCAAGGTGTAGGTATGAATGTTTTTGAGTGGCTTTTTTTCTTCAGGGGTGGTACCCATCCCAGATCTTCATCACCAAAGCCATTGCATCAGTGGCAGTACCGGTTGTACCTCTCTAATCCAGCACCCTGTGGTCTGGCAACTCCCATGGTTTGGCACATTTTGAATCTGCCACCAGGTGGCACTGTTAGCAGCACCAAGGCACCAAAATCTGTTTACACTGTAGCTGAGCTTATTAACAGTCCTGTTGATTTCTTATAACCCCAGAACAAGTGTGTGATGCTGACAAATCCACCCTGTATTGATGTATGCCACAAAAAATCCTTGCCCAAGATATTAAGGAGTCTCCATCTGGGGGTTATTGGTAAGACTGTTCCCCCAAGGGCCTCTTAAGTAGCTCATTTCCTGTTTTCTGGTATTTTCCTGTGGTCTGGTAATTGCCAGGTCCCAAGGTTACCTGATTAATGATGTACAACTTTTATATCTCTCACCTGTTTCTGGTGTAATTGCAGTTGCAATTTCTGCTCTGTTTTTTATTAGTTATTGCAGCCAAATACATCTCTTTATCCTAATCTTTCGAAAATTGCTTTTCATAGTCTGTTCTGTTTTTAGGATTAAGTAGCTCTGGTACTCATGAAATGGAACAAACAACTTTCGTGCCAGAAACTCCCTTAGGTATGCCAATTATGTCTGTAAATATCCATCTTATTGTCAGTGAGAGCACATTAGGGTTTAGTATAACCTTGAACCCCTGAAGAAGGTACTCAGAATTTTATATTGATGATTTTAACTTGGTGTTATCACCCTTAATGTCCTAGGCAGTTGGTACTCCAAAAGCTTAAATAACCAACCAGTCTCTTGGAATATTTGATTCTTATAGAGCTTGCACTTTTTGGCCTGTAAGATTGCTGTTAAGTGACATACACTAAGTGGGCTGAGTCCGCACAAGAATATTCTTCTTTTTTGTGAAAATTTATTGTTCAAATAAACAAAACCCTAGATTCTTGGTTAAGTTTGAAACCACGGAGTCTATAAATAACTCTTTTATTATCAACTCTTTGAAGACTTCCTCTAGATATTAGCACTTTTACCTTGTAGATTTTCATAGTCTAGAAATTTAGGTTTTTATTTTTCTGCCCCGGAATCAGTGAAAGCACTTTTGGCGGGGAACATTTCTTGGATTAAGAAATTCATTGTATTCATCCTTTGGTCTTTACATTATAGCCTGTAATGTGAGGAGGGTGACTTCTACATCAGGCCATTTTTAGAAACCCTACTTTGGAAGAAAGCAACAGATGAGGTCTTTGGCATTCATTAACACTTCACTAAACATTTTGAATCTACCCTGCATAGCATGGGATTTCTCATTCAGGGGAGTTGTTTTTTGGTGTCCCTCTGGATCATCTTTTGCAGTTTTTTTTATTTTCACTCTTATGGATATGCTTTCATTGCTTGCAGGACAAACCACCAGAGGGCAAAAATGTGGGGTTAAAAGTTTTAAAAACCTATTCTCTCGGAAGTTATGTTCTGCAGGCGGTTTTCCATTTTTCTTACTTTACCCACTCTTCCCCTCCCATATTTTTGATGACCAGTTTTAGGTTGATGCTCACTATCTCTGAATTACAAACTGTTGTGCAGATCAGTCCTTTGGAGCAAGTTGGTGGGTGACATCATCACTGACAGACCTCAAATTGGTTAAGGATGGGCCCAAAACAAACATTTGCAGTTGATGAGGAAAGCTAGCACTACCAAGATGGTTTGATGGAATATTAGAAGGTCCTAACTCCCTGACTACTGCTTCCGGGATACCACCTCAAAGAGGAAAAAAATAATTTGATTTCAGAGTCTATATTTTTCCAGTCTATAAGAATTTAGACATTATTCCTATCTTTACAGAACTTTCTACATAAATGTCTGATAAATGATAAATGTATTTGGATAGAGGTGCGAAAAGATATATGGAAGGAATCATGAAAGTAATTGTAATTATGTTATTATTTTCAGATACGTGCTTGAAGGCTACAATGGGCTGTCTTGGCTAGTCCTTGATCCTGCCAAACAGGACAGAAGATCATGTCTGCCACTACACATGCAAGTTCTGTCTCATCTCTACAATGTAATGGCAGCCCTTGTTTAATAGCTGATCCATAAACTTAGAGGAATCTCTCTCTCTCTCTCTCTCTCTCTCTCTCTCTCTCTCTCTCTCTCTCTCTCTCTCTCTCTCTCTCTCTCTCTCTCTCTCTCTCTCTCTCTCTCTCTCTCTCTCTCTCTCTCATTCACTACAGTGAGTGCTACACACTGTCTCTGCCTTTTGCCAAAATCTCATCAAAGGTACACACACACACACACACACACACACACACACACACACACACACACACACACACACACACACACACACACTCTCTCTCTCTCTCTCTCTCTCTCTCTCTCTCTCTCTCTCTCTCTCTCTCTCTCTCTCAGCTTTGGTGCAATTAATGGGCTTTTTATGAACATATACTATTAGGCCACATAGTTGTATGACAAAGTGCCCTTGACACAAAATTGGTCATATTTGTTGAATGAAAGGTTGCTATAGTATAGTCATATACTTATTATTTTTTTTACTTTTAGGTTTTTAATAGTTTAAGATTCTAAATTACAGAAAGTTATAGAATCTCTAAATGTAATAATTTTCATTCAACGGAGTTTAATATAGGGCATTATGTCTGGAGGTTTATAAGAATATATAATGAAAGGCCTAAATTTAGTTGGGTATTTGATATTAAAATAGGTGTACTAGCCAAAGCATATTCGCTATTATAAAAGTATGGAGCAAGCCAGTGCCTGGGTGGACATGGAAGCAGCATGAAGCTGTGGTACTCACTGTTGTAAGACAGATTATTTTGAGGACATGTGTATGAAGATTAATAGGATATAGCAATTTAACCAAAGCATTATTTAAATAGGGCTGATGCATAATTATTTCTGATGCTCAAAGGGAAGGTCTTACCTCACAAACTTGCATTATCTCAAAGATCACTGTATATAATTAACTTATTATGGCCAGAAGTCCACCACAATGCAATCAAAACAGTCCTGCCTTATGATAATGGACAGAGTTGAATTGATAGGTGGATAAACTTTTGAGGAGCACAAGTTTGGGAAGATAGATGTACAGTAATGCTCAGTTTCACAATGTTTTATGTATTTTGGAATCACACATGTGAGGTGTTAGCCAGAGCAAAACTAGGTGGGCCATTGTTATTGTGGGCTGGGCGCAGTAAACCAGTGCATTGTTAGTGACTAGTATCCAAGCAGGATTGTCTGTGATAATGAGTAACAGATTTGATTGTACTTCATAATTGGATATTTATGCCTTTTAATTATTAACACTTGTTTCAGCATAGTCTGGTGCTGATCACTTCAATAATGTAAATAGGCAGTGGTGTTGTACAAGCTGGGTTAATGAGACCTTTCATGCCTTGATATGCTACTGCCATGAGGCTCTCAGAGTAGTGTACAATATATTTATTGTACTTTTATGTGTACATATTGCCTCTTACACCTGTAGCCAAATTGTAAATAAATATTATGGCAGGTGACTTCTAATAGGAGTATGGGTAGGCAGCAGCATGTCAGTGGTAGAAAAGGTTCCTCACCTCTACCCAAGCCCCTCTCCCCCCACTGCTCTTGTGTACAGAATATAGGTTATATGTACAGTGAGACACAAGTTTTACACCTCCTGACTGTTTATACAAGTATTTTCCCCCTGATGCAGCCACCTCCCATCTTGATGCAAGTGGAGGGGTTGTGATGTAAAATATTTCTGTCAGTAAATTCAATTGTTTATTTTGAGACTAACTTTAAAAAAACGTAAAAAATCAAGTAGTATGTAAGGTTAGATAGTTTAAAGAAAGTATTTTACAAATGAAACATTTGTACAAGGAGTGTATTTTAAAAATGGTGAATAACCTATGTGGAAGATGACAGAAACCTTCCATGGCAAGTATCGGCTTCACTCGTCCCAGGGCCTCAGGGGTTGGGCAACCAGGCAGCTAAGTTCAGTAATCTCTTTCCAGAGCCCTAAGTTGTAGTCTTGGTGTCATCCATCAGGTTTTGTTGCACTAACATTTAACCATCACAGTGTTGTCCAAACAATATTATGGTGGCTATTTTTTCAAGCAACAGTGAACAGCAAAGCTGTTTTTTGTCCCAGGGTTCTTGTAAAATGTGCAGTGTTAGGGTATTAAAGAAATTATATACTGCAGCCAAAGATATCAGAATTATGCCTGAGGATGCCCAGGTGGGCCAAAGGGATTAGGAATGAAGATAAAGTGTAATCCACTTTTATGCATTCTTCTGAGGTTGGGACAGCCTTACGCCAGCCAGGGTGTGTGTGGAGCAGTCTATTTATGTGCGTCTCATTAATTCTGACCTGCCTACCTGTCTACCAAATGGAAGTTTGAAGATTACAGTTTTGTTAAATTTTTTTTTAAGAAATGTGTATTTTACATGGAAATTTTAGCATTTTATATGTAGAGTTTTATTTGTGTAAACAGTTTTTGACTATGCAGTATTGTAGACAGAGTATTTGCTGGTGTTTCATCAGGTTATGAATGACACTGACACATTTATTAAACAATTGTTGATTCTCATTCCATTATTCAAGTTTAAACTGTAATTGGTATTTTTTTACAAGTATTCTTTATATGAAATTAACACTGCAATAAGATGACTGGATGCAATCACATGAAATAATTGAAATTTAGCTATGTATAGTGTAGACAGATTACAGGTCTTAGTATGCCATGGGTCTAGTGTCAGCTCCCCTCCTTCTTTGCTCAACTGTCATGTTCATTCTTATCACCCCCATAGATATTGGCACCATAGCCAACACCATAGGGAAGCATGGAATTCACTTAGGATTCTACTGTTATTGCCCATTTATTTAAATCATAATCCTCCCACCTTTGCTTTTTTTTTCCTTTCTCTTTCACTATTAGCTGGATCTTGAAGTTCACAATGAAAAATTCATATTTGTAAGTCAGATAATGAGAGTTGTATAGCTATATTGAGAATTTGCGCTGCAAGAGATGGAGAGCTGATTATGAAAATGATCAATGCCATATATATATATATATATATATATATATATATATACTTCACTTATTTATATATTTATTCATTTCTACATTATTGCCTCAGGACCCCTTTATTTAAAGGGTTCTGGTTTTATTCCAGGACCTCTTTTTCTAGGAGATCCTGTTGGTTGAAGGCTGTGCTATTTCCAGTGGTAGGAAAATGGTGGACTTTTAGGGTGAAAAATTCTTGGAAGAGACTGTACTTCCTTTAGTCAGTAGATGATAATATAGCCTTTTGGAGTAAAAAAAATTCTTGGATGAGACTACTTCCTTTTGTCAGTAGATGATAATATAACCTTGCAGAAAGTGGCTATTCACATGTGGTTAAGCCATAGGCTTGTTGAATCCATTAATACACACACACATGCATACTTGTATTTTCATACTTGATCACAGTTTCTTGCTGTTGCAAAATTGTGCTAGGAACAGACAAAGAAAGGCCGCATTCATTGACATCCATTCTCTGTCATGCAGTGCACCAAAACCAGAGCTCCCTTTCCACTACCAGGCCCCACAGACTTTTCCATATATATATATATATATATATATATATATATATATATATATATATATATATATATATATATATATATATATATATCTTTTCCTAGCGCTACCTCGCGCACATGCGGGGGGATGGGGTTGTTATTTCATGTGTGGCGGGGTGGCGACAGGAATGAATAAGTGCAGACTATGAATTATGTACATATGTATATGTCTGTGTGTGTATATATATGTATACGTTGAGATGCATAGGTATGTATATGGGCATGTGTGGATGTGTATGTATATACATGTGTATGTTGGTGGGTTGGGCCATTCTTTCGTCTGTTTCCTTGCGCTAACGCGGGAGACAGCAACAAAGTATAATCAATAGATATAAAATGAAAGAGTTTTGGAAAGAGGGGCAAGTATGAAGTCTGTTGTGGATGAGAGAGCTTGGGAAGTGAGTCAGTTGTTGTTCGCTGATGATACAGCGCTGGTGGCTGATTCATGTGAGAAACTGCAGAAGCTGGTGACTGAGTTTGGTAAAGTGTGTGAAAGAAGAAAGTTAAGAGTAAATGTGAATAAGAGCAAGATTATTAGGTACAGTAGGGTTGAGGGTCAAGTCAATTGGGAGGTAAGTTTGAATGGAGAAAAGCTGGAGGAAGTAAAGTGTTTTAGAAATCTGGGTGTGGATCTGGCAGCGGATGGAACCATGGAAGCGGAAGTGGATCATAGGGTGGGGGAGGGGGCAAAAGTTCTGGGGGCGTTGAAAAATGTGTGGAAGTCAAGAACATTATCTCGGAAAGCAAAAATGGCTATGATTGAAGTAATAGTGGTTCCAACAATGTTATATGGTTGCAAGGCTTGGGCTATAGATAGAGTTGTGCGGAGGAGGGTGGATGTGCTGGAAATGAGATGTTTGAGGACAGTATGTGGTGTGAGGTGGTTTGATCAAGTAAGTAATGAAAGGGTAAGAGAGATGTGTGGTAATATGAAGTATGTGGCTGAGAGAGCAGAAGAGGGTGTTTTGAAATGGTTTGGTCACATGGAGAGAATGTGTGAGGAAAGATTGACCAAGAGGATATATGTGTCAAAGGTGGAGGGAACGAGGAGAAGTGGGAGACCAAATTGAAGGTGGAAAGATGGAGTGAAAAAGATTTTGAGTGATGGGGCCTGAACGTGCAGGAGGGTGAAAGGCGTGCAAGGAATAGAGTGAATTGGAACGATATGGTATACTGGGGTCAACATGCTGTCATTGGATTGAACCAGGGCGTGTGAAGCGTCTGGGGTAAGCCATGGAAAGTTCTGTAGGGCCTGGATGTGGAAAGGGAGCTGTGGTTTCATTGCATTATACATGACAGCTAGAGACTGAGTGTGAATGAATGTGGCCTTTGTTGTCTTTTCCTAGCACTACCTCGCGCACATGCGGGGCAGGGGGTTGTTATTTCATGTGTGGCGGGGTGGCAATGGGAATGAATAAGGGCAGACTATGAATTGTGTACATGTGTATATATGTATATGTCTGTGTGTGTATATATATGTATACGTTGAGATGTGTAGGTATATATATTTGCGTGTGTGGATATGTATGTATATACATGTGTATGTGGTTGGGTTGGGCCATTCTTTTGTCTGTTTCCTTGCGCTACCTCGCTAACGCTGGAGACAGCGACAAAGCAAAAAAAAAAATTTTTTTTCATACTATTCGCCATTTCCCATGTCAGCAAGGTAGCGTAAGAACAGAGGACTGGGCCTTTGAGGGAATATCCTCACCAGGCCCCTTCTCTGTTCCTTATTTTGAAAAATTAAAAAAAAACGAGAGGGGAGGATTTCCAGCCACCCACTCCCTCCCCATTTAGTCGCCTTCTACAACACGCAGGAATACATGGGAAGTATTCTTTCTCCCCTACCCTAAGGGATGTGTATGTGTAAGGTAATTTAAGTTATATATGTAGTGGCCTAAGTGGACTCCTTCAGCTTAAGGTTACACCACTAGTGAAATTACCTTTGGTGAGCCTTTATCATCAACAGTTAGCAAAATTCTGGGAGTACAGTCTTGTCAATGAACTTTTAGTTTAGTTTTAGAGTAGTCCATCCTGTCCCCGCTGCTGAATTTAACTCAGTTTTGAAGCTGCAGGAGTCCTTGGGTAAGAGGTTCTTAGGTTTTATAATATTATTGATTTAATTTCCCTAGGACCCCCTTCCCCTCAGAAAGGTTCCTGATGTTACCCCAGAACACCTTTCCAGGGTTTCTGAAACTTTAAGGCTCCACTGCATTCAGTAGCAGGGAGAGGATGGACTCCTTTAAAGTGAAAAGTTCTTCAACAAGGTTGTACTCTTGTTTTGTTAGGTGATGATAATACAGCCTTGTCAATGGTGACTCTTCAATTATGGTGTAACTTCAAGCCAGTAGTACTAGCTTCAGTGACTCACATTCACTCTAGATCTTGCTGTCATGTTTAGTCCACTGACACCAACACCCCCCATCCATGATCATATGTATTTATTTATGATTAACCCAGGACCAATTTCTATGAAAGAGTCCTGGTGTTACCCAGGACCTTTCTAAAGTCTTATATAGCCCAAAGCTGCATTATTTCCAGTATCAGGGAAATGTAGACTCCTTTGGATTGAGGCTTTCTTTAACAAGCCTGTACTTGGGGTGTAACCTTTTGGAGGCTGTCTGCAAGTATGCAGTCTGTTGGGGATGAGATGGCCTGGGAAAGCTTTTGTGGCCAATTGGAGTGAGAAACTGCAGAAGTTGGTGACTGAGTTTAGAAAAGTGTATGAAAGGAGAAAGTTGAGAATAATTGTGAATGAGAGTAAGGATATTAGATTCAGTAGGGTTGAGGGACAAGTTAATTGGGAGGTAAGTTTGATTGGAGAAAAATTGGAGGAAGTGAAGTGTTTTAGATATCTGTGAGTTTACTTAGCAGCAAATGGAACCATGGAAGCAGAAGTAAGTCACAGGGTGGAAGAGGGGGCGAAGGTTCTGGGAGCGATGAAGAATGTGTGAAAGGAGAGAACATTATCTTGGAGAGCAGAAATGGGTATTTTTGAAGGAATAGTAGTTCCAACAATGTTATATGGTTGTGAGGCATGGGCTATACATAGATAGGGTTGTACAGAGAAGGGTGGATGTGTTGGAAATTAAATGTGAGGACGATATGTGGTGTGAGTTGGTTTGATCAAGTAAGTAATGAAAGGGTAAGAGAGGTGTTTGGAAATAAAAAGAGTGTGGTTGAGAGAGCAGACTAGGGTGTGTTGAAATGGTTTGGGCATATGGAGAGAATGGGTGAGAAAAGATTGACAAAGAGGATATATGAGTCAGAGGTGGAGGGAACAACGAGAAGCAGGAGACCAAATTGGAGGTGGAAGGATGGAGTGAATAAAATTTAGAGCAACCGAGGCCTGAACTTACAGGAGGGTGAGAGGCGTGCAAGGAATAGAGTGAATTGGAATGATATGGTATACTGGAGTCGATGTGCTGTCAATGGACTGAACCAGGGCATGTGAAACATCTGTGGTAAACCATGGAAAGGTGCGTGGAGCCTAGATGTGGACGGGGAGCTGTGGTTTCGGTGCATTACGCATGACAGCTAGAGACTGAGTGTAAACGAATGTGACCTTTTTTGTCTGTTCTTCTGGCCCTACCTCACTGAAGCAGGGGGTAGCGATGCTGTTTCCTGTGGGGGAGGGGTAGTGCAGGAAATGGATGAAGAAAAGTCTGGATATGTACATGTCCATATATGTATGTCACTGCATGTATATATATGTATGTGTATGTTGGTGTGGATATGTATGTATATGTGCATGTATGGGCATTTATGTATGTATATGAGTGGATGAGCCATTCTTCAGTTTCTTGGTGCTACTTCATTGATGTGGGAAACAGCAGTTAAGTATGATAATGATAGATGATAACACTCAGTCCTCTGTTCCTAATGTTGCCTCGCTACGTGGGAAATGGCAAATGTGCATGAAAAAAATGAAATATATATACTTGATTGCCATTTCCGTGTCAGCAAAGTAGTGCCAGGAAACAGACGAAGAATGGCCCATGCACTCTGTATACACATATGTATACATAAAAGCCTATATACACACATATACATATATATGCATATCAACATATACACATATACATACATACATACACTTACACAGACATATACACACGTACATATTCATACTTGCTTGCCTTCATCAATTCCTTTCATTACCCATCTCACAGGAAACACCATGGCTACCCCCTGCTTCAGCAAGGTAGCTCCAGGAAAACAGACAAAAAAGGTCACTTTCGATCACACTCAGTTTCTAGCTGTCTGTTTCCTGGTGCTAACGCAGGAAATGGCAATCATGAGAGGAGGAAAAATGTATAAATATGTAAACCCTTGATTTAATGAAATAACAGGAGGGAAGGGGTGTCTATTGATGCCGAAAATCCGTTAAATCAAGATGCCTTGTTCTAATTTCTCAGTTAGCTCTTAAGTTCTGTGCCACATTTAAGTTCACATGCTTTCTTTTAACTCTTCTATCACTTGATGCCATTTTGAATTGTAAGAATTGCAAAATCATTTAATGAATAAAGTCACAATTCTGAAATAACAGAAAATTTCATTCTTTTTCACTTGATGTCATTTTGCATTGTAAGAATTGCAAAATTATATAATAAGTAAAGTCACAAATTTGAAATAACCGAAACTCTCTGTATACAACCTGACCGCATGATGGCTCGAGGCAAACTGAGACCAAAACAAAGCGAGTCTACCCAGTGCAACCAAAAACAAGTGCGATATGAAATGTACGTGGTACGGCGTTTCAGATTTTTTATTGTTTTTTATTTATTAGATTATTGATTAATGTATTGTACTATTATTTGTCCAGTCAGTTAAATTTGAAATCCGTTATATTGTTGTCCGTTAAATCAAGGATTTACTGTTTCTGGTGCTACCTTGCTGATGTGGGAAACTGCAATCAAGTCTAATGATAAATAATTTTTTTTTCTTTTTTTCTTTTTTTCCGCTGTCTCCCGCGTTTGCAAAGTAGCGCAAGGAAACAGACGAAAGAAATGGCCCAACCCATGATAAATAATAATATTTATATATACTTTTCCAAAAGAAGGAACTGAGAAGGGGGCCAAGTGAGGATTTTCCCTCCAAGGCTCAGTCCTTTGTTCTTGAGGCTGCCTTGATAATGCAGGGAAATGGTGAGTATATATAAAAAACAATATATATATATATATATATATATATATATATATATATATATATATATATATGCAGGAGGGTGAAAGGCATGCAAGGAATAGAGTGACTTGGAACAATGTGGTATACCAGGGTCGACGTGCTGTCAGTGGATTGAACCAGGGCATGTGAAGCATCTGAGGTAAACCATAGAAAGTTTTGTGGGGCCTAGATGTGTGAAGGGACTGTGGTTTCGGTGCATTATACAAGACAGCTAGAGACTGAGTGTGAAGGAATGTGGCCTTTGTTTTCTTTTCCAGCGCTACCTCGCACACATGCGGGGGGAGGGGGTTGTTACTTCATGTGTGGCAGGGTGGCAACAGGAATGAATAAGGGCAGACTATGAATTATGTACATGTGTATACATGTATATGTCTGTGTGTATATATATATGTATACATTGAGATGTATAGGTATGTATATATGCGTGTGTGGACGTGTATGTATATATATGTGTATGTGGGTGGGTTGGGCCATTCATTCGTCTGTTTCCTTGCGCTACCTTGCTAACGTGGGAGGGGAAACTCCTCACTTGGCCCCCTTCTCCATTACTTCTGGAAAAGTAAAACTGGAGGGGAGGATTTCAAACCCCTTCCCCTGCCCTATTAGTTGTCATCTACAACACACAGAGAATACATGGGAAATATTCTTTCTCCCTCATCCCAAGGGATTATATATATATATATATATATATATATATATATATATATATATATATATATATATATATATTTCTGTCATACTATTCGCCATTTCCCGTGTTAGCAAGGTAGCGTTAAGAACGGAGGACTGGGCCTCTGAGGAAATATCTTCACCTGGCCTCATTCTCTGTTCCTTCTTTTGGAAAATCAAAAAAAAAAAAAACGAGAGGGGAGGATTTCCAGCCCCCCTCTCCCTCCCCTTTTAGTTGCCCTCTACGACACGCAGGGAATACGTGGGAAGTATTCCTTCTCCCCTATCCCCAGGGATATATATATATATATATATATATATATATATATATGAGAGCAAGGGGTTGGAAATCCTCCTCTCCAGTTTTTATTTTTTGTAAAAGAAGGAACAGAGAAAGAGGCTAGGTGAGGATTTTCCATCAAAGCCTCAGTTCTCTGATCTTGATGCCACCTCGGCTAAAGCATATATTTATGTGTGTGTATGGTGTTACTGGGCTCTGCTTGCAAGCAAAAAGTCACCTTTGGGGAGGCAGTATCACAGAGTACCGTCTTATGATAGAATTTTTTACTTCAAAGAAGTCGCACATTTCCCTGCTGTTGGAAGTAGCTCAACATTGGACTGCTGAAGCCTCTGGTAAGAGGTCCTGGGTTTTGTATATATATATATATATATATATATATATATATATATATATATATATATATGAAGCAAAATTGAATATTACTGTATTGTTATATTCAATTAAGCTGAAATTAGACTTTTAGGGAATTCAGAAATATTTTGATAAGCTAAAGGAATGAAATACATAGATTATTTGTGAACTTTATAACTTATAAAGAAAAAGGGGAAGGTAAATGGTGATTTTTGCATGGCAGCAGAAAGAAGAAATCATAGAAACCTTTTAAATTAAACACTTTACAAATGAAGTGGACCAGATTGATTATATCTGCACGAATTCCTTGCACCAATTAAAGATCATTAAAAGCCCATCAGGGGATTTTAATGTTTTTGCCTTCATAATTTGAATGTTAAAAGGCATGAGTGCTGCAAACTTCAACAGAATAGCAAGCAGAAGGCATAGATTAGTTTTGGATAAATCCAAAATATTTAGTTGTGTATTGTGTGAACAGAGAACAGCTGTTTGAAACAAGCTAGTATGTGGTGGGCTCTTTGAGCTTGCCCTACCTCAAAAAAATTCTTGCCGTAGGAACTCGTATTCTCTCTCTCTCTCTCTCTCTCTCTCTCTCTCTCTCTCTCTCTCTCTCTCTCTCTCTCTCTCTCTCTCTCTCTCTCTCTAAACCATCACCCATACACTCATCATTCATTGTTGATAGAAGCATGTTCAGCATTAAACCAAGCAAAGGAATATCAGGCAGATATTGTCATTGATGCAGTGTAACAGAGCAATTAACAGTGTGCTATTCAAATGATGATAAATGCATGAAAATTAGCGTGATCATCATCAGGTGAGTGATCAAGAAAAATCTAATATCTGAAAATCTCAGACAGTTACCACGTTTTAAAATGGCTTCTGTTGGATGATATTGGCACAAAGATTCAAAAGAGCAACCCACTGTTTAGTTTTCTTGATTTTAAAATTTCAATATTTTTGTCCTTGAAAGCTTAACTATTCCTATTACATCATACCAGTAAGTGACATCATTGAAGACATTTTGTGAGATGAGCAGATTGCTTGGAGGTAAAGTTCAGGTTGTAGTTCAGGTGACAAAATTCAATTTTTTTTTTTTTTCAGGATACACCTAGGAAGTTTCAGTGGCATAATGCTGTACCCCAGATTGAATACCAAATGAGAACTGCCGTCTGTAACTGCTGTGTCTTGCAGCCATAGTGTTTTGAGTTCTTATGATTTTTTATTATTTCAAGAAAGAATTGCAGAGCGGTTGGTTAGGTGTCAACCTGTTTAGTCAATTCTCAACTACTAGAAGTTATTTCTAGGCTGACATGTTACATATTCCCATGTCTGTTCTACCTGATAGGCAGTTTACTTTGTATATTTTGCAAGGATAAAATGGATTGGGAGTTCAGGACCATAAGAGTTTTGGTTGATGACTAAGATTTTTAGCCTTATATCTCTGACATGTCATACATGTTTTCCGTGTATGACCCCAGGCATATATATCTTTTTGTCAGCTGATTATGGACTCTATATTTCTTTGAGCTTTGTGTACCCTCATCCCAGAGATTTTAGGAATGCCTTGCAGATGTCTTTCTATTGCCTCAGGAGGTAGACAACATTAATGCCATTGAAAAAATGGAATTCTGTTTGCTTTCCAAACCTTGATAAGTGAATTGTAGTTGCTTGGGAATACTTTTGAATGAAAAGTAAACGGTTTCATAAGACCAAGGAGTGTTTGAACAGATGTGTTCATACCTTAAGTGCCATTGTCACAGACATACTTCTTTGTCATATTTATTGAAAAGCATGTCTTTCTTTTCATGATGGCAGGGATGATATGTTTGCCATTCAGCACAATCTTACTGTTTTCTATAAACACTTACTTCTGTTTCATTGTGATAAATTGAGAAGCTGAATTGGTTTTGACCTCATAGGAGTAACAATTCTGAACTCCTCCCCCCCCCTCTCTCTCTCTCTCTCTCTCTCTCTCTCTCTCTCTCTCCCTTTGGGGATAGAGGAGAAAGAATACTTCCTATGTATTGCCTGCATGTCATAGAAGACAACTAAAAGTGGAGGGAGTGGGGGCTGGAAAACCTCCTCTCCAGTTTTCACTTTTCCAAAAGAAAGAATAGAGAAGGGGGCTAAGTGAGGATTTTCTCTCAAAGGCTCTGTTCTCTGTTCTTGACGTTACCTTGCTAAAGCGGGAAATGGCAAATATGTATGAAAAAAAAAAATATATATATATATATATATATATATATATATATATGTTCATTGGTTATGAAGTTTTATATTTTCACTTAGAGGTAGAAATTACTTGTTTTCATTCTAGATGTATTTGTGTTGGATTTTTATCCAACAAATCATAAGATGAAAATTGAGGGAAATTGTGGCTGTTGCTGTAATCTTACAGCACTTTTGCCATGGATTTTCTTGATAATACCTTAAAGATGGTAATTTGTTCCTAATGTGCTCTCAGAATTAAACTTGTGGAATTCTTCTATCTTCCATTAATTGTTAGAATTGGTCTCCACATTTTTTCAAGACAGAGCATGTCATTTTAGCAAAAACAGAGTCTGTAGTGTCCTGTCCTTGTTAAGAAAGTTGTCTCTGTCCAACTACTTCTCTATCTTTCTCTCTATATCTGGTCGTAACCTCTTCCATTCCCCTGAGTTGCTTCAAGAAGTTGGTGACTGAGTTTTGTAAAGTGTGTGAAAGAAGAAAGCTGAGAGTAAATGTGAATAAGAGCAAGGTTATTAGGTTCAGTAAGGTTGAGGAACAAGTAAATTGGGAGGTAAGGTTGAATGGAGGAAAACTGGAGTAAGTGAAGTGTTTTAGATATCTGGGAGTGGATTTGGCAGCGGATGGAACCATGGAAGCGGAAGTGAGTCACAGGAGTGGGAGATGGAATAAAGGTTCTGGGAGCATTGAAGAATATGTGGAAGGCGAGAACGTTATCTCGAAGAGCAAAAATTATATATATATATATATATATATATATATATATATATATATATATATATATATATATATGTGTGTGTGTGTGTGTGCACCCTTCTTAAGAGATGAACTTGCACAACCTTGCCAGACTAAACTTGTTACCATATTACACTCATTTTCATTCTGTCAAAAGGGACTGTCTGCACACATTATTACTGTTGGGAGTTTTAGTCTTTTAGAAAAAAAATGCTATTTATTGACCTGTCTCCTCATTTCATTTGAGTATTGCTCACATTCATTTGATGGATGGTGTGTATCATTGCATCTAGATTGGCAATATTGCTTCACCTACTTGGTAGCCAGCTGGCTCACTTTAGGCTTATTAGATTTGGAAATTGATTGCTCTTTTGTCACTTTTCATGACAGCATTGTTTTGGTTTTGTTTGGCCAGATGTTAGCAGAGAGAAATAATTTTCAAACTTCGACTAAAAATTTTTGCAAATGAAATTCTCTTACTATATATGGATACCAGTGATCATTGGATATTCTTCCTTAAAATGAACAGAAAGTCATTACTCATAGTGGTACTCATTCAGATATGGTCTTGCAGTACCTGTATGGAGGTTGTTCTTCAAAATAGTTAGATTGGTTCAAGTGGTATGCTTGGAGACAACACTTATTATTACATTCAGTTACTGTTATTGCAAGATGTCAAAATTTTCAAGCATTCAAAAGCATGTGCTGAAGATTTCAGTATTTCAATAAATTGAAGCCCATTATGGAGTTTAGTATCTGCACTAGATTTTCAGATTCACATATTTTTCTTGTAGAGTAGCCTTTTGATAACTTCCACACAGTCTCATGCATGTATTATGATTTGGTAAAGTTGCCCACAAAAGTTCTGCAAAATGGTAAGCAGCATGCAGGTATTTATTACATCACTAAGTTAAGACTTTAATCCTGCTTAAATAGTTGATTATGATGGTCATATGTTACACTTATTGTCAAAATTATGCAAGAGGCATCCAAAATCTCATCCCATGAAAATTTCAGTATTTTTTCTTCTTGATTCAAAGATTAAGGTTTTCCTCATATTATTTTGTCCACTGAAAAGAACCTTCAATTTTCCCATTTGCTTGCAGTGCAATCATATCATCCTAGTACTGTATATTTGTATGGAATTAACATAGTGCTTATTTATAGCTTAGAACCATATTTATTGTTAATTCACATACTTGACATTCTTAGTCACTGTTGATTCTGCACACTCAAGAAGTGCTTTCTCTCTTATTTATGTCTGAAGTATCATGTACAGTTGAAATTATATTCTTGTATATTTTTCTTGACACTGTATCACTTTTGTTATGTTTGTTATGGGTAGCTGCTCTAGCCTAAAGGCTGTGTGAAAGTTGATGCAAGAGTAACTGAGTGAATGTTGGGGGAGTAAGCTCCAACTTGCCCCACTGTCATTATTATCATTGGTATAAAATACAATTTTATGTGTAAACAAAGGGTTTTTATCCACCTTATCTTAATGAATGGAAAGTCTACTCTGCATGTGTAATTTTTTCTGTTTGTAACGTAGATGTTTAAGCAGATGTTCTCATAGGCTGACTTGCCCCAGTCTCTCTCTCTCTCTCTCTCTCTCTCTCTCTCTCTCTCTCTCTCTCTCTCTCTCTCTCTCTCTCTCTCTCTCTCTCTCTCTCTTACAGTGCAGAATGTACAAACAAGGCCATTGTAGGAGCAAAGAAGAAAAAGGTAAGGAAAAAATTAGAAGATTGCAGCTCTGCAAGATTTTTTTAACCACACTGTAAACCCACTTTCCTCTTATATGCCATATACAGTGTGGGATGCTTCCAGCATTTAACAGCAAGTGGTCTACATAATTTACAAACCCAGGTCAGGGTAAATAGTGGAGTCGTAAGATGGGAAACAATTACTGGCAACTCGGACAATTTTTCTACATGCTTTCACCACATTTTTTCAGACAACTGATCAGTAAAATGGCATGGAGAATAGTACATCAATTTTGCACTGCCCACCAGGCAGCAAAGAAAATATGCTTAACTATTGTATATTTGAATTAAATGTATATGAGTATTGAAACATTATCAGATATATATGTATAATGCCTTATGAGGGATACATCGTAACTCTGTCCATGTTGCGGCCTGAACATGCTTTCAGTAACACGCTCACCACCCATAAGAGGAATGTTTTGATTCCTTGATACATATTTATATGTAACTCGGTACTTACATATTCAATCCATACATATTCGCTATATCTTGCATTAGCGAAGTAGCACCAGGGACAATGGAAGAAATAGCCTCATTTACTCACATCCACACTTTATCTATTATCTATAATGCACTCAAACTACAACCCTTAACCACAACCAAGCCCCAAAGACCATTCCATGCTTTCCCCTTGACCCTCTCTGTCAGCCTACCCAACTCATCCTCTCCATTGTCCAAACCATTTTAGTATGCCCTCTTCATCTCTCTCAACTATACTCTTCTTTATACCACGTCTGTCTATTTCCCAATCATTTGTTACATCTTTTCTTTCACCACATTTTGTCCTTAAACATTTAATTTCCAACACATTTTCCCCTCATGCACTTCATCAACAAACAGCAATTGACCTGCCATGCAAGTCCTCCTACCCCCAAAAGACTGCATATCTGCAACTCTATCCCTCACCACCCCATCCATGAACAAATTAAACAGCCAGGGTGACATTACAGTTCCCTAGCTCCCCTTCACCTTAAACCACTCACCCTCCTCTCTTCCTACTTGCGCACATGCTTTCCTCCTGAACCACAATTTCATAACACCTTCCATAAATCATCTTTATCAGTCCTATCATACACTCTCCAGAACCAGAAACAGCTCATACTAATTTTTCTGTTTAAGTATTTCAGACATTCTTCAAAGTAAACCCCTTATCCACACATATCACTCCTGAAGCCACATTGTTTCTCCCCAATCTGAAACGTGTGCTACCACCCTCTCAATCACCACACTCCCATACAACATACACAGTATACTCAACAGACCCACACTTCAATAATTTGAGCATTCATGTTTGTCTCCCTTGCCTTTATACAAAAGGCACTATAAAGGCATTCCACCAGTACTCAGATGCATCTCACCATGAACCTTGTATACAAATGGAAATCCTGACTAACCAATCAGCAACACAATCACCCCTTTTCTAAAGAAATTCAATTGCAATTTCATCCAGTCTAGCCACTTTGATGCACCCATATATTCACCTGAAGTTTTCTGATAGTTGATTACCTCAACTTTCAATTGATTTCTTCGGCCTCTGCACTTTCCTTTCAACCT